>NC_041386.1:312463906-312502876 GCF_002162155.2 Triticum dicoccoides
GTACTCTGGTATATATTCGATAACCCCCGGAACCATTCCGGTGTCCGAATATAGTCGTCCAATATATCAATCTTCATGTCTCGACCATTTCGAGACTCGCCGTCCTGTCCGTGATCACATCCGGGACACCGAACTACCTTCGGTACATCAAAACACATAAACTCATAATATAACCGTCATCGAACTTTAAGCGTGCGGACCCTACGGGTCCGAGAACTATGTAGACATGACCGAGACACGTCTCCGGTCAATAACCAATAGCGGAACCTGGATGCTCATATTGTCTCCTACATATTCTATGAAGATCTTTATCGGTCAAACCACATAACAACATACGTTGTTCCCTTTGTCATCGGTATGTTACTTGCCCGAGATTCGATCGTTGGTATCTGAATACCTAGTTCAATCTCGTTACCGTCAGGTCTCTTTTGTAACACCCTCGATGCGACTATAGCTCCCACGTGTCGAGGCACGACTTAGAGACATAATCGCATTGAAGGCATATGTCGCAAGTTAGGCAATCTTCACAACATCCCATGTATTATATAGATAATAAAAGGGGAGATAACATAGTTGGCTTACACTCGCCATGTCAATAAAGGTACATAAATAACATTACATCATCCAAACACTCATGGCCCGACTACGGCGCCAAAATAAAAGATAACCCAACATGCGACACGGTCCCGATCACCCCCAACTGGGCACCACTACTGATCGTCAGGAAAGGAAACATAGTATCGTTGAGAGTCCTCGTCGAACTCCCACTTGAGCTCAAGCGCGTCACCTGGAGCGGAATCATCAGGCCCTGCATCTGGTGTAATAGTAATCTGTGAGCCACAGGGACTCAGCAATCTCGCACCCTCGCGATCAAGACTATTTAAGCTTAATAGGTATGGCAAGGTAAATATATGTGGAGCTGCAGCAAGCGACTAGCATATATGGTGGCTTTCCTATTCGCAAAAGAGAGCGAGAAGAGGAGGCAAAGCGCGAACGAATAACTAGAGAGCAACCTGCGCAAACATTACTCCAACACCGTGTCCACTTCCCGGACTCCACCGAGAAGAGGCCATCACGGTAACTCACACTGTTGATTCATTTTAATTAAGTTAAGGTTCAAGTTATCTACAACCGAACATTAACAAATTCCCATCTGCCCATAACCGCGGGCACGGCTTTCAAAAGTTCATATCTTTGCAGGGGAGTCCCAACTTAGCCCATGACAAGCTCTCACGGTCAACGAAGGAATAGACCTCATCCCGAGACGTTCCGATCAGACTCGGTATCTCGGTTCTTCAAGACACTTCGACAGGTTAAAACAAGACCAGCAACACCGCCCGAATGTGCCGACAAATCCCGATAGGAGATGCACATATCTCGTTCTCAGGGCACACTCAGATGAGCTCTCCATACAACTAAAACCAAACCTCGAGTTTCCCCGAGGGGGCGCTGCACAGGACCCTAGTTTGGACCAACATTCAGAGGAGCACTGGCCCAGGGGGGGGGGCTAAAATAAGATGACCCTCGGGCTCCAGAAACCCAAGGGAAAAAGAGGCTAGGTGGCAAATGGTAAAACCAAGGTTGGGCATTGCTGGAAAAGTTTTAATCAAGGCGAACTGTCAAGGGGTTCCCATTATAACCCAACCGCATAAGGAACGCAAAATCCGGGAACATAACACCGATATGACGGAAACTAGGATGGCAAGAGTGGAACAAAACACTAGGCGAGAGACCGAGACTTCCACCCTTTACCAAGTATATAGATGCATTAAGATAGCATGGCAATATAATGATATCCCAACAAGTAAATAATGTTCCAACAAGGAACGGTCTCCAATCTTCACCTGCAACTAGCAACGCTATAAGAGGGGCTGAGCAAAGCGGTAACATAGCCAATCAATGGTTTGCTAGGACATGGTGGGTTAGAGGTTTGACATGGCAATTTGGGAGGCTTTAAAGCAAGTGGTAGGCATCGTAGCATTGGCATAGCAAAAGAGCGAGCATTTAGCAAAGCAAAGATAGTAGTGATTTCGAGGGTATGATCATCTTGCCTGCAAAGTTGTCAGAGTTGACTGGATCCTTGAAAGCAAACTCAACGGGATCCTCATTAGCGAACTCGTCTCCCTGATCTACCCAAACAAGACAAACAAGCAAACGGAACACAATCAACCACGTGCAAGCTCAAACAATATGATGCAAGGATGGTATGCTATGCGGGATGCGATGCGGGATGCATATGCAAGATTTGACAAGGGATGCATGAACCTGTCCTAGAATTGGGAATCCAAGTGTGCCACTGGAAAGATGAGATGAAATCGCTTGAAAACGATATAAAGAACTCCGGAATCGGAGTTACGGTTTGGAAATGGCAAGCGATTCAAATATGACACCGGTCTGCGATTTACAGCAAGTAGCCATCTAAATGCAATGAGATGAACATGCTACAGCACTCAAACATGACAACAAAATACATGACAGGGATGCATTCATGATGCTTGACAAAAGTCTAGCACTGAGCTACAGCCAATTCATCCATTAATAGGTTCAAACAAGCATGGCAAAAATGCATATGACAAACAGATTTCAGACTTGGTGAAATTAACACTTGTCTGGAATTTCAGATCAGGTAGCACACTTCGGAGCATGAAAACTATATGCTACAGGACCTGAACATGGAAAAGTAAAGCATGGCATGGAGCTACTCAAATAGGTTAACAAAAGTCCCTTAGTGACCTTGAGCCAAAAGGGATCAGAAAATACAGTTGCAAGCATGCGAACATGGCAAAAACATAAGCAGTTCTCAGACTTAGTGAAAACTGGAGCATGCTGAAACAGATATCAAGTAGGCATGTTTACGAGCTCGATGCACTCACTACGGAGCAAGTAATGACAAGCTAAGCATACATACATCAAGAATACACAAAATGCAAGCTAGACATGGCAAGAACAATAGCATAGCATGCACAGATCAACTACAACATCCTCGGCAAAATCGCTAACAAGTAGATAATCTGCCCAGATTCACGAACTAGCAAAAGTAGAGCTCGATTGACTCAAGCTAGGGTGCTCCAAAATTGCAAACAAAGACATGGATGGATAGAGTGCTACAAGATTAACAAAACATCCTTACTGATCATCCTCAAAAGAGGCCCAGATCACTAGGAAACAACATGAACATGTGGCCATATGAGATAAACAGGTCAAGGACTTTGTGGAAATGCTAAGTCCCTGAAATCAGCATTACCAAGTGCCTCACTTTGCAAGCTTGTGCTAGTCACCACACACGTCACAGAAATACATGGGTTGCACCTCTGGAAAGATGGCAAAACCCTTAACAAAACATATGTAGAGCACCAGGGCATATCATGCACACAATAATCATGGCAAAAATGACAAATATCTAAATGGAGTAGCAGATCTGACAATTATCTCAAGTAGCACTCTTCTAACAGCATTTCGGGCATCAAGATGAACTCAAATGAAAATGATGCAATGGAATGAAATGATGTACTCTCTGAGAAGAACATTTTGATATGCTATATGCCCAAAACGGAGTTACGGATGAGGAGTTATGATGCTGTGAAGTATGCAAAAAATATATGGGAGAGGGAAAAAGTCAACCCTCTAGGGTTTCACTGTAGCTCGGATCTGGATCTGATCCGGCGGCACGCGAACCGAGGCGGCCAGATCCTCTCGCCGAAGAAGAGGGGCGGTGGCCAGAGCTGTCGGGGAAGCCGGATCCGGCGAGATCCCCGGTGAGGCGACGCGGAGGAGTCCGAGACGGCGCGCTCGGGCCCCCTAGCGGCGACGCTTGGTAGCTCCTCGGGCGGCGTGGGCGCGGGGACGCGGCCCGGGAGGCGGCGACGAGGGCCCGCCCCGGGCTTCGGCGGGCCAGCGGCGGGGGTTGCGGCCGGGCCAATGGGGGCGTGGCATGTGGCGGCGGGGGCTAGCCGGACATGTCCGACTCGGCGCGGACGTTGTCCGGCGGCGCGAGGAGGAAGATGGTTAGGGTTCATCCGCGAATTTCGGGAGGGGAGCACATATTCAATGGTAGAGGGAGCTAGGAGAGTCCAAATGAGATGTGGTTTTCGGCCACGCGATCGTGATCGAACGCTCTAGATGACGGAGAAGGTTTAGGTGGGTTTTGGGCCAAATTGAAAGGGTGTTGGGCTGCAACACACACGAGGCCTATTCGGTCCCTCGGTTAACCGTTTGAGCATCAAACGAAGTCCAAATGGTACGAAACTTGACAGGTGGTCTACCAGTAGTAAACCAAGGCCGCTTGGCAAGTCTTGGTCCAATCCGGAAATGTTTAATCCCCACACACGAAAGAAAGGTAGAAATGACCACCGGAGGAGAATGGAGCGCCGGAATGCAAAACGGACAACGGGAAAAATGCTCGAATGCATGAGATGAACGCGTATGCAAATGCAATGCACATGATGACATGATATGAGAAGCATGACAATGAAAACAACACACGGAGACAAAAAAACCCGAACCCAAGAAAAATAAGATAACTTAAGGCCGGAAACGGCAAGAGTTGGAGTACATATTGGGAAAGTCATATCCGGGGTGTTACAACACTCCACCACTACGAAAGGATCTCGTCCCGAGATCTAGTACTGAAAGAACGCCGGCTACTCAGAACGAAGGTGATCCTCGCATTCCCAGGTAGCTTCACGGTCGGAATGGTGTGACTAGTTGACTTTGAGGAATTTGATTGACTTGTTGCGAGTCTTGCGTTCAGTCTCTTCAAGAATAGCAACTGGGTGCTCACGATAGGAGAGATCTTCTTGGAGCTCAATGTCCTCGAAGTTGACGGTGCGGTCAGGAGTCTTGAAGCACTTTCGAAGATGAGAGACATGGAACACGTCATGAACATTTGCAAAGTTTGAAGGAAGCTCGAGTTGATAGGCGAGATCGCCTCTCTTGCTGACAATCTTGAAAGGTCTCACGTATCTGGGGGCAAGCTTCCCTTTGATACCGAAGAGACGAGTACCTTTCATAGGAGAGACGCGGAGGTAAACACGATCTCCGATCTCGAAAGCCAAATCACAGTGCTTACTGTCATAGTAGCTCTTCTGACGGGATTGGGCTGCTTTGAGGTTATCTCGAATGACTTTGCACATTTCCTCTGCCTCTGTGATTAAGTCATTTCACAAAAGCTGACGTTCACCGGTTTCGGACCAGTTGAGAGGGGTACGACACTTCCTGCCATACATAATTTCAAATGGGGCCTTGCCCGAACTTGCTTGAAAACTGTTGTTGTAGGAGAATTCAGCATATGGAAGACAATCCTCCCACTTCATGCCGAAGGAGATCACACAAGCCCTGAGCATATCTTCAAGAATCTGGTTGACACGCTCAACTTGACCGCTATTTTGAGGATGGAAAGCTGTGCTGAAGCGGATGTTGGTGCCCATGGCCTTCTGAAAAGAATCCCAAAACTTGGAGGTAAAGATGCTGCCACGGTCTAAAGAGATCACTTGTGGGATACCGTGCAGAGAGACAATCCAAGAGGTATAGAGTTCCGCCAATTGAGATGCAGTGATAGACTCCTTGATAGGCAGAAAGTGAGCCACTTTAGTGAGTTTGTCGATGACAACGAATATAGCATCATTGCCACGCTTGGACTTTGGAAACCCAGTCACGAAGTCCATTTCAATGTGGTCAAACTTCCATTCTAGAATGGCAAGAGGTTGGAGGAGACCAGCTGGCCTTTGGTGTTCTGCCTTCACTCTTCTGCAGACATCACACTCATTCACGAATTGAGCAATCTCGCGCTTCATTCGAGTCCACCAATAAGCCTGCTTGAGGTCCTGATATATCTTCGTGCTCCTAGGGTGGATGGAGAGGAGAGAATTGTGAGCCTCATTCATGATCACTTTACGAAGTTCACCTTTGGGCACAACAATACGATCCTCGAAGAAGAGAGTATCCTTGTCATCAAGGCGGTAGCACTTGTACTTGGGTTGGCTCTTGGCAATCCCAATCTTCACCTTTTTCACCATAGCATCAAGAAGCTGGGCTTGGCTAATCTGGTCTTCCAAGGTAGGAGAGACTTGAAGGTTGGCGAGGAAACCTTGAGGAACAACTTGCAGATTAGGATTGCGGAAAGCTTCAAAAAGCTCGGGTGGATAAGGATTGAGAATCAGACCGTTGCAATAAGCCTTCCTGCTCAACGCGTCAGCAATCACATTGTCCTTGCCTGGAGTATACTCGATACTCGGATTATACTCTTGAATCATTTCGACCCATCGAGTTTGCCTGAGGTTGAGATTAGGCTGAGTGAAGATGTACTTGAGACTCTTGTGGTCAGTGAAGATGTCCACTTTTCTTCCCAATAAGAGATGTCTCCAAGTCAAAAGAGCATGCACAACAGCCGCCAACTCGAGATCATGAGTGGGGTAGTTCTTCTCATTAGGCTTCAACTAGCGAGAGGTATAAGCAACAACTTTCTTCTCTTGCATCAACACTGCGCCAAGACCTTGGAGAGAGGCATCACAAAAGACCTCGTACGGCTTGGATTCATCAGGCGGAGTCAGAACTGGAGCAGTGATCAATTTCTCTTTCAAAGTGTTGAAAGCAATGTCACACTCCAGAGATCAAACGTACTTGACGTGCTTCTGGAGAAGATTTGAGAGAGGCTTCGCGATCTTAGAAAAGTTTTCAACGAATCTTCGACAATAGCTTGCGAGACTGAGGAAGCTACGGAGTTGCTTCATGTTCTGAGGAGGTTCCCAATTCACAATTACAGACACCTTCTCAGGATTCACCGCAATGCCCTTGGCAGAGATGATATGACCAAGATAAAGAACCTCATTGAGCCAAAATTTGCACTTGGAGAACTTGGCGTAGAACTGGTGTTCCCTCAACTTATTGAGTACCAAACGCAAGTGCTTGGCATGATCTTCCTTATTCTTCGAGAAAACTAGAATGTCATCGAGATAGACCAAAACGAAGTCATTGGTGTAGGCGTTGAAGATGAAGTTCATCATGCGAGAGAAAGTCGGAGGAGCGTTGACGAGGCCAAAAGACATGACAGTGCATTCATATGACCCATAGCTTGTCCTGAAAGCCGTCTTGGGAATATCTTGCTCACGGATTCGAATCTGATGATAACCCATACGGAGATCAAGCTTGGAGAATACTTGGGCACCTTTGAGTTGTTCGAACAGCTCGTTGATGTTGGGAAGTGGGTATTTGTTCTTGATAGTCTTCTTGTTCAATGGATGGTAATCAACACAAAGTCGGTCCATTCCATCCTTCTTCTTCACAAAAAGAACACCACAACCCCACGGAGAAGAACTAGGCCGGATGAGACCCATTCTCTCTTGAATATCGAGTTGCTTCTTCAGCTCCTTAACCTCTTCAGGTCCGAGCTTGTAAGGACGCTTGCACACTGGTTCCGTGCCAGGCTCTTCTAGAGTGCTACAAGATTAACAAAACATCCTTACTGATCATCCTCAAAAGAGGCCCAGATCACTAGGAAACAACATGAACATGTGGCCATATGAGATAAACAGGTCAAGGACTTAGTGGAAATGCTAAGTCCCTGAAATCAGCATTACCAAGTGCCTCACTTTGCAAGCTTGTGCTAGTCACCACACACGTCACAAAAATACATGGGTTGCACCTCTGGAAAGATGGCAAAACCCTTAACAAAACATATGTAGAGCACTAGGGCATATCATGCACACAATAATCATGGCAAAAATGACAAATATCTAAATGGAGTAGCAGATCTGACAATTATCTCAAGTAGCACTCTTCTAACATCATTTCGGGCATCAAGATGAACTCAAATGAAAATGATGCAATGGAATGAAATGATGTACTCTCTGAAGCGGACATTTTGATATGCTATATGCCCAAAACGGAGTTACGGATGAGGTGTTATGATCCTGTGATGTATGCAAAAAATATATGGGAGAGGGAAAAAGTCAACCCTCTAGGGTTTCACTGTAGCTCGGATCTGGATCCGATCCGGCGGCACGTGAACCGAGGTGGCCGGATCCTCTCGCCGGAGAAGAGGGGCGGTAGCCGGAGCTGTCGGGGAAGCCGGATCCGGCGAGATCCCCGGCGAGGCGACGCAGAGGAGTCCGGGACGGTGCGCTCGGGCCCCCTGGCCGCGGCGCCTGGCAGCTCCACGGGCGGTGCGGGCGCGGGGACGCGGCCCGGGAGGCGGCGACGAGGGACCGCCCCGGGCTTCGGTGGGCCGGCGGTGGGGGTTGCGGCCGGGCCAAGGGGGGCGTGACATGTGGCGGCGACGGCTAGCCGGACATGTCCGACTCGGCGTGGACGTTGTCCGGCGGCGCGAGGAGGAAGATGGTTAGGGTTCATTCGCGAATTTCGGGAGGGGAGCACATATTTATAGGTAGAGGGAGCTAGGAGAGTCCAATTGAGATGCGGTTTTTGGCCACGCGATCGTGATCGAACACTCTAGATGATGGAGAAGGTTTAGATGGGTTTTGGGACAAATTGAAAGGGTGTTGGGCTGCAACACACACGAGGCCTTTTCGGTCCCTCGGTTAACCGTTTGAGCATCAAACGAAGTCCAAATGGTACGAAACTTGACAGGCGGTCTACCGGTAGTAAACCAAGGCCGCTTGGCAAGTCTAGGTCCAATCCGGAAATGTTTAATCCCCACACACGAAAGAAAGGTAGAAATGACCACCGGAGGAGAATGGAGCACCGGAATGCAAAACAGACAACGGGGAAAATGCTCGAATGCATGAGATGAATGTGTATGCAAATGCAATGCACATGATGACATGATATGAGAAGCATGACAACGAAAAGAACACACGGAGACAAAAAGACCCAAACCCGAGAAAAATAAGATAACTTAAGGCCGGAAACGACAAGAGTTGGAGTACATATTGGGAAAGTCATATCCGGGGTGTTACATCTTTACTCGTTCCATAATACATCATCCCGCAACTAACTCATTAGTTACAATGCTTGCAAGGCTTGAGTGATGTGTATTACCGAGTGGGCCCAGAGATACCTCTCCGACAATCGGAGTGACAAATCCTAATCTTGAAATACGCCAACCCAACAAGTACCTTTGGAGACACCTGTAGAGCACCTTTATAATCACCCAGTTACGTTGTGACGTTTGATAGCACACAAAGTTTCCTTCGGTAAACGGGAGTTGCATAATCTCATAGTCACATGAACATGTAGTAGTCATGAAGAAAGCAATAGCAACAAACTAAACGATCAAGTGCTAAGCTAACTGAATGGGTCAAGTCAATCACATCATTCTCCTAATGATGTGACCCCGTTAATCAAATGACAACTCTTTGTTTATAGTTAGGAAACATAACCATCTTTGATTCAACGAGCTAGTCAAGTAGAGGCATACTAGTGACACTCTGTTTTGTCTATGTATTCACACATGTATCATGTTTCCGGCTAATACAATTCTAGCATGAATAATAAACATTTATCATGATATAAGGAAATAAATAATAACTTTATTATTGGCTCTAGGGCATATTTCCTTCATATATGTGGTAGGAGTGCGTATGCGGAATTGTGGGGCGGTGTTGGTGACTAAACTGAAAAAAATTCAGTTTCATCAGGGTTCGTCGGATGTCCAAGCTGGGCCGATCGTCCGGTCGTCGGACGTCCGGTGGGGGTCGGACGTCCAGTGCCTGGGCGAATTTCAGGCATGGGATGAACTTCACGTGGGCAGGGTGGATGAGGAGAAAATTGTCGAATCCGGGCGATTTCGTGGATGGAAAAGGTGGGGAAAGGGGGGAAAAGCTAGATCCACTCAAAACAAAGCAGATCCACGGATCAAATCCAACAAAATTTCAACATACCAACAAATCACAAAACAATTTTGGGGCTATTTTTTGTTGGGAATTTTCGAATTAGGGACAAAATCAACAAAAACTAGGCTAGCAACACAACGGGGAGGCTCCGAAATCATGATCAACGTGGCTCTAGATACAAAGATGATGTAGGGTGGAACCCTAATCGGCCGATCTTTCATGAAAGGAGCGGATTCCGCAATGAACACGAAGAACACGAGGAGGGAAACGAAGGAATACACGGGGGAAACACAACAGAAACACTAAACCAACAAGAAATAGTCACACATGTGCTAGATCCTTGAGTACATAAGAGATCACATGGTACACAATCAACCAGGGACGATACAAGGGTAGCCGATCTTCTCCGTGAGGAGGTATTGAATCCACGAGGGGATCTTCCCTTAGAGGGGTCTTGAGTCCAAAGGGATCTTCTCCGAAGAGGGGCCGTGGTCTCTCTCATGGAGTAGATCCGATGTGGATGAGCAATGCTCTATCTCTAAATATGAGCTAAACTAATGCTAACCCTAGCTAGGAGAAATAGGAGGTCTATTTATAGTCTTAGTGCAAAAAGGGACGAAGTGGGGGGTACATGGGCTGCGGCCCAGCACATGGCAGTGCACAGGCGTCAGACGTCCGGGAGTCACCGGTCGTTCGGAGGCTCGTGAGGGTCCAGACGTCCGGTGCCTGTCGGACGCCCGTAAATTCGGCTCGGGTGGTCTTCGGTCGGACGTCCGGTCGGGGTCAGACCTCCGGGCGTCGGTTGTCCGTGGGGCGTCGGAAGTCCGTGGTTTTTGGCTCGGGTGTGGAAGCGTCGGTCATCCGAAGGGGGGCAGACGTCTGGAGCTTGGAGGTTGTCGGACGTCCGGAGTTCGTCGGTCGTCCGGAGCCTGGGGACTTCGAGCAGTTCTTCTTCTTGTCCCATGAACTTGGCGTCCTCACCGTCTTGTCCGTTGAGTGTAGTTGGTCCGTGGCCTTCCACCAAGCACCTGATCACACATAGGGTTTCCACTTGAGGTAGTAGCCAATTCTCATGCATGGAAAGTGGTAGTTCAGAGAGGAGTGAGTTCACCTTATCTTCGATAGACTTCGCTCGGGCTCTTGTCATTGGTCCAAGTGGTGTCATAGGGGACGTAGGTAGGTCCATGGGGATGACCTTGGGATGCTCCGCATCAGTGTCATATAGCCGACACCGGATATCCGATTGGGACCACTAAGAAAGATTCCAAAGAATGGTCTTTAGAATGGTTTTATATTGAAGATGTTCCCTTGTTCGAGCCTGTATGGAGAGGCTTGCCCGTGCATTCGGACGCCCCGCTAAAGAAGCGACTCAACTAGTGGCGCAAAATCCACTCCCAAGAAGAGTCCACCGAGGTGCGGTGCTTATCCACCAAGATAAGGGTGCTATCTCACGGTTGGCTGACCATGGTAGACATAATGGCTGCCGCGATCGATCGATGCATGCAACCCCTTCAACAAAGGACGCATCCCCTATGGCAATACAATGGGACGAGTGATGCATCCCGCTATAAGAGACAAGGGCCAGACAATGAAGTTGCAATGGCTGCCATATTGGCGGACCTTTTGAAAGGTGAAGAAGAAGAGTTTGCCCGCCAGAGAAATTGGAAGGGCTACTCAAGCTACAATCCCATCTAATGGGTAAGTTCAAAATTGTGTACACAGCTCAGATTTCATATTTGAACACTTATCGATTCGACCATTTTCCCAAACAGGGCTGTAGGCGCCAGGTGGAAGGTATCAGCTGCCCCGCTCCTCAATCAGAGGATTATTCCCGAGATGACGACCCGGGATCCCACGAGGACCCGAAGATATCGATTGACTTTTAGGACGGGGTTTTCTTTCAAGAAAGCCTCGATGGTTCCAAGGTGGCTATCACAGCCGACCACCCTAGGCTTCTCCCTTCCTCTGCTGTAAGTAGCAAGAAGGCCTCTTTTCCAACAAGGCATTTGCCCCATGCTGCTCCGGCTACGCTGACCTATACTCCCATGGGTCGCCGCACCTCGCGTCGAACACCAACGAAGGCGACATCCCTCCCAGCTAGCGAAGGAGCCTCTAAACGAAAAGCGACTGTGTCGATTGCGTCTTCGGAAAAAGGTGGGATGTTTTTTAAAATTTCTATTAGTTCATTATTAGCCTTGCCTGTATGGGGACCCACTGATATTTAATCCAACTGGAAGAAGGTGCCACCCCAACCGTCGAAAAACATCAAGGGAGTGCCTGGTAGTGGCCGAAGACCTTCAGTGAGGACAGAGGGTAGAGCGAGGGATCCATCAACACACCATCCTATAGAAGATCTAGAGGATATTTCGGTTACCAATTCCAAAGTGGAGAGTGTGATGAATCACTGGCGACGGAAGGAAGCCCTCCACTAGGCTGGCTTTACCGACCAAGAATTCAATGCCTTTAATTCGATCAACGCATATCTCGGGGCGGCCCGAACATGTCTTGAGGGAATCACCAATCTCCTGTGTGACGATATGCAGGTAAAAATGTTTTTGATTAGCCAAATGTGAACACTAACCCAGTAGCCCCCGAGCCTTGAATCGGGTGGGATGGCCGAGTTAAGGGTCTGACAAATGTGTATCATTTGTTGCAGGTCTTAAAGGACCAGATAAAAATTGTCCGAGGACATGGAGCTAAATCGAACATGGTTGGCTGATAAGGAAGCCGAATTGGAAGCTATTAAGAAGTTCACCAACGAGGCCCATGGTGAGGGAAATCTCTAGATTTGTGTGGTTTATGCCATTGTGCTTATTTTAACAAGGGTCGTCTTTATAGCAGCTGAGTCCATAGGACAACTTCGAAAGGACCTGAAGGCTGCCAAAGAAACTCAATAGTATACGGAATCACAACATCAAGCTGATCTTTGGGTTTTGAAATGAAGCCAGGAGGAAACCAACAAACTGAAGACAGAGAACCAACAACATGTAGAAGAACTAGAGGGTCTAAAGACTCAATTGGCACAAGTCCATGGAGAAAACCTGATCTTGAGAAGCGACGTGTTTACTAAGTTTGTTCATAAGCATTGGATAAGTATAGACTTATTCCGTGCTTGAATGTAACAGACATGCCATGCTTTTGATGCCAGGTCTCTTGACAGGCCGACCCGGAGAGGAGGCCAGTTCCTTTGCTGGATATCTTTTGAAAGAACTATCTACAATTCATGAAAGAGCTCAAAATGCTATGAAGAGTATGGTCAAGGCGCCATGGCCGGCCGAAGCAGCTCCGGATGATATCTCCGAACTATCGAAGTGTTTTAAAGGAGCTCGGTGATGGGTAGAAGTATGGAAAATATCCGCTTGCTAGGAAGGGGCGCGAGAAGTCTGTGCCATGGTGAAGACCCGCTTTAGGAAACTTGAGCTGGAGCGCATGGCTCACGTTGGACCAGTAGGGCTAGACGGATAGGAAATACCTCTTCACTTGGTTTATGACCAAGTGATGCCTGCAGCTTGGTTCTCTTAGAAGGATTACGCCTTGGATAGTATAATAGCCAATGTGGACTAGGAGTAGTGTGTTTGATTCTATGTATCTATGTACGTTACACCAAACATGCTCGATCCATGCTAAAAACATTTTCATAACCGGCATCAGCTTCAACCTCCTAGATCAGGGGTCAGGGAGTGTTCCATACTATGTGACCTGATGCAAGCAGGGAATTGATACGTCTCCAACATATCTATAATTTTTGGTTGTTCCATGCTGTTATATTATCATTCTTGGATGTTTTACAGTCATTTTACAATCATTTTATATCAATGCTTGGGACTAACCTATTGACATAGTGCCAAGTGTCAGTTTTTTGCTATTTTGGGACTAACCTATTGACATAGTGCCAAGTGCCAGGTGTCAGTTGTTGTTTTCCGCTTGTTTTTTACATCACAGAAAATCAATATCAAACATAGTCCAAATGCAGCGAAACTTTTTGTGAATTTTTTGGACTAGAAGACACCAAATGGACCAGAGAAGCACCTGGGGGCTGCCTGAGGGGGGGGGTACAACCCACCAGGGCGCGCCTGGGCCCCTAGGCACGCCCTGGTGGGTTGTGCCCACCTTGGTGGCCTCCTACACCACCTCTTTGCTCTATAAATACCCCAACATTCCAGAAACCCTAGGGGAGTCGAGGAAAATCAATTCCAGCAGCCGCATGTTCCAGAAACCTCAGATCCAATCTAGACACCATCACAGAGGGGTTCATCATCCTCATTGGTGCCTCTCCGATGATGCGTGAGTAGTTCATTGTAGACCTAAGGGCCCGTAGTTAGTAGCTAGATGGCTTTCTCACTCTATTTTGATTCTCAATACAATGGTCTCTTGGAGATCTATTTGATGTAACTCTTTTTGCGATGTGTTTGTTGGGATCCGATGAACTTTGATTTTATGATCAAATCTATGTTTTTATCCATGAAAGTTATTTGAGTTCTTTGATCTCTTATATGCATGATTACTTATAGCCTCATATTTATCATTTGAATATTTGGTTTAGTTAGGCCGACTAGATCGATTTTTCTTGCCATGGTAAGAGGTGCTTTGTGTTGGGTTCGATCTTATGGTGCTTGATCCCAGTGACAGAAGGGGAAACGCCACGTATGTATTGTTGCTATTAAGTATAACAAGATGGGGTCTATTTCTATATAAATATATCTTGTCTACATCATGTCATCGTTCTTATTGCATCACTCCGTTTCTCCATGAACTTAATACACTAGATGCATGCTGGATAGCAGTCGATATGTAGAATAATAGTAGTAGACATAGGTAGGAGTCGGTCTACTAATGTTGGACGTGATGCCTATATAATGATCATTGCCTGGATATCGTCATGATTATTTGAAGTTCTATCAATTGCCCAACAGTAATTTATTTACCCACCATATGCTATTTTTCTCGAGAGAAGCCACTAGTGAAATCTATGGCCCTCGGGTCTCTTCTTTATTATATTTGCCTTCATGATCTATTTCTATTTGCTTTTATTTTCAGATCTATTAATCCAAAAATACAAAAATACCTTGCTGCAATTTTTATTTTTTTATTTTATCTCGCGTCCCTGCGAGATCTATTTATCCAATCTACTACAATTTTACCTATCCTTTTACCCGTGAGGGATTGACAACCCCTCTCTTACGTCGGGTTGCAAGTATTTGTTCTTTGTGTGCAGGAGCTGTTTACGTGGTGTTCCGTGGTTCTCCTACTGGTTCGATAATCTTGGTCTCGTCACAGAGGGAAATACCTACTATACACAATTGAGAAAAGTACTAAGGAGTATATGACTACACAATTTGAGCACCATAAATATTTTATCGAAGAACTTAAGGAACACTCCGTTGTGCTGGGAGCTATAACTAAACAACTTGATGATATTAGTAGAGAAGTTTGCAATCTCCAATCTAAGTATGCTTTTTCTGAAAGTTTGCTAGGTAAAATATCCAATGCACAAGCTACCCTAGTAAATCAAATGACCGCTAAACCAATCTCGTTAGAATAAAAAAGTGATGAAGATCTTAAAATGATTGGTGTTTGCTCTATTGATTCCATGTTTAGTAAGATCAAGATTGAGAATAAAGGGACTAAAGAAGAGTTAACTTTAGCTAGAAGGCGTCCCAATAATTCGGAGGGTGAAAATCTTGTTGAGAAAATTGCTAAAAGTGTGTTTGAAGAGGTCAAAACTTTAACTAGTGATGTGCCCACTCTTTTGGATTACAAAGACTTTAATTATGATAGGTACTCTTTGATTGATTGTATTTCTTTGTTTCAATCCATGATAAATTCACTCCATGCTTATGAACAAAATAAAGCTTTTACTCAACATATTGTTGATGCTATGATGAAAGCTTTGGAAGAAAAGTTGGAATTAGAGTTTTCAATTCCTACAAAATTGCATGATGAATGGGAACCTACCATCAAGGTCAAGATTAAAAATTATAAGTGTTTTGCTCTATGTGACTTGGGTGCTAGTGTTTCTACAATTCCAAAATCTTTATGTGATGTGCTTAGTCTTACCGATATTGAAGAGTGTTCTCTAAATTTGCACTTGGCGATTTCTACTATTAAAAAAACTATGGGAAGAATTAATGATGTTCTTATTCTTGAAAATAGGAATTATGTGCCCATAGATTTTATTGTTCTTGATATTGATAGCAATCCGTCTTGTCCAACTATTCTTGGTAGACCATTTATACGTACTATCGGTGTCGTGATTGATATGAAAGAAGGGAATACTAAATTTCAATTTCCACTAAGGAAGGGTATGGAACACTTCCCTATAACTAGAATTAAGCCACCATATGAATCAATTATGAGGGCATCATATGGATCTAGAAACAAAGATGACAATACTTAGATCCTTCGCATTATGCCCAGCTAGCGGCGTAAAACGATAGCGCTTGTTGGGAGGCAACCCAATTAATAAAGTTTATTTTTGTATTTTTCTTTCTGTTCTTGAGTGTTTGCACAATTACGCTACTGTTATGATTGTGTTTTTGTGTTTTAATTAGTGTTTGTGCCAAGCAAAACCTTTGGGATCATGTTGGGTGATAGTTAATTTGATCTTGCTGAAAAACAAAAACTTTTGCGCTCAGGAAAATAATTTTCCTTTTTAATAGAAGTGCAATAAAATACTAATTCGTTTTGCAAAAGATTTATATACAAATTTATCACGTTGTCTTAATTTTTCAGAATTTCTGGAGTTACATACACTACAAAAAAATACACTTCCGTGATGATACGTGTTTGTCATAGTAGGTCACGTTTTCTTTCATGCATGTACATCCATGATGATTTTATGACATAATCAAGATAGTCATACTTGTGCTGTCGTAGAAGTGTTCCATGACATTACCAAAATTATCATCATGGATGTGTCCACTTCCATGACGAAAAATCGCGCGTCATAGAAGTGCTTTCGTCAAGGGTGACCGATGCGTGGCATCCACCGTAACAGAATGCCATTAAGCTATCGGGTCCGGTTTTGGATCCGATAACCCGTTAACAACCCGGACCAATGGCGATTTTCCACGTGTAAAATCATCATTGGTTGGAGGAAACACATGTCAGCTCCCCGTTGGTATAGGTGTCACTCATCCAATGGGCGAGATGCGCTTATGAAATGTTGACACGTGGACCGGCCCAAAAGTGGCCCATAAATTTTAAATGGGCCGGCCCAACTAAAGGCCCACAAGATTTTGTGGTCCATAATGGGTCGGCCCAGCAAAAGGCCCACGAGATTTTGCGGACCATAATGGGCCGGCCCAGCTAAAGGGCCACAAGATTTTGCGGGCCATAATGGGCTGGCCCAGCTAAAGGCCCACGAGATTTTGCGGACCATAATGGGCCGGCCCAGCTAAAGGCCCACAAGATTTTGTGGGCCATAATGGGCCAGCCCAGCTAAAGGCCCATGAGATTTCGCCAACCACAATGGGCCGGTCCAACTGAAGGCCCAAAAGATTTTGATGACACTAGTAGCCCGGCCCATTAACAGGCAGCCATGTTTTGGGCCAAATGCCGACCCATATTTGATCCAGCCCATTAACAGTCTACCACGTTCCGGGCCTAATAAAGGCCCATATGAGATCTGGCCCGTTAAAAGCCTACCACGTTCTAGGCCAAATTAAGGCCCAGATCAGGTCCGACCCTTTGAGATGCTTTGGGCTATATTATGGCCCATATCAGATTCAGCCCGTCCACTGGACTCTATGCTTTTGGGCCCACTTGATAAAGGCCCATTTAGTAATTCGGCCTGATATTAGTTTCAGCCTGTTAAAGTCCCATTTAACATTTCAGACCTATATACATTTCGGCCTGTTAAATGCCCGTCATATAGTTGGGCCTAACTACGGCCCCGTTTGCATCCGGCCTGCTCACAGACGATAATCTGATTGGGCTAAACAAGGACCAAGACAATTTTGGCCTGTTATAAGCCCATGATTTGATTGGCACAATCATGGGCCGGGATCTATTTTGGCCTGCTGCCGGCCCATGAGCTGTTCGGCACTTTCCAAGCCCAACCTATTTCTCAGCCCCCTAAAAGCCCATTGAGTTTTTTTGGGAAAATAGGGCCGGTGGTTTACTCGGCCTATTAAAGGCCCGAATCTACTAGTGGGCTAGTTTAAATTTAGGCCTCTTAACGGACCAAGATGACGGGGCTCATGATGCGGATCATACATAGTGATTTGCATGACGACACGATTATGTACCGTAATTTTACGGTTTGGCCGGTTTACTACGAAGACATGATATATATACAGTAAAATAACTGCATCATCGTGAATAAGAAAAAACCCTAGAGTATACAATAAAGAAATTATGGCATATTACATCCACTTGGCATCAAAGTTCGCCATTATGATAATAAATCACAAGCAGACAACATATTACATACACTTGGCATCAAAGATTGCCACCAGTGCAATTAAACATGCCGACAAAATAATATACAAAACCGACAGCACTTCAATAGAATTCAAGAAAGGTTAGCCCTGCTTGGGAGCTGCAGCGCAAGTAGCTGAGCAAGCTGATGAGACTGCACTTGTTTGACACTTATATCCTCCTCACTCTAAAAGATAAAGAAGTAGACAGATGACAGGTTTTGCACATATAAGTATCAGTGCTGACAATTCATCACATTTCTTACCGACGAATAAAGTGACACAATTTAAAATAGCATTAACACAATATGGTATTGTTCAGGTCAAGACATGGCAAGAAATGACATTGTGAAGGAGTTGTCAGCTTCACGATACCACTGGATTACAGATCAAGAACTCATAAGTATCAATGATTAGTGTGTTGTCAATTTATCCCATTTCAGATTGGCAAAATAAGATCACTTGCTCTGTATAGTTTAATTTACATGGTATGAAGACGGGACTTGGTTGTACAACTGAAAACTTAAATTGAGAAGGACAAACTTTTGTTTATGAAGTACATAATAATCTTTAATCATGCAATTTGATGCAAACACCAAAAATAAACAGCTGTTGCAGTCATGCCTAACCAAATATACACAACAAAGTTTGAAGGCTTGAGAATGACAAACTTACACTATTGGTGAAGGCAGGGTCTATAAAGCCCTTGTCCATGCTGATGGGGGGGGGCAATTCAAGAAGTTTACCACATAATCTTCTTCATAAGCATTGCCTTTATTCTACATTTTGTTAAGAGTAAATATAGATGTAAAAATATAAGAAAAATGGGAGAATATTTAAGATAAGATGAAGAGTGATGCTACATAACCAAGTAGCTATAAATGTAAGTACATCGATACAGGTAAAAGGTACAACCAGGAGCAATGCAGAGCTAAACTTCATTAGTACCATCATTGTTATCTAACCTTATGGTAAGAGTAAATATAGATCTTATGTGTAGAAAATGGAGAGAAAAGGAAAATAAGCTGCAGAGTGATGGCACATGAACAACTACCTATCAATATAAGTACACTGATAAAGGACAACAGGTACTTACAAGAACAATGCAGAGCTAAAAAATTTCATTGGCATTGGATATATTCTACACTAATGTAACCATTCATACAGATCAGATAATTTGGAGCGAACAACTGAAAGCAAGCTATCATGCATACTGTTGTCACATAATGAACCAGGTATGTATGCAAGTACAGTGATACAAGACAACAGGTACTAACAAGAGCAAATCAGCGGGCATCATATTTGTGATATCGTGTCGTTCTTTTCACATCGGAATTCCTTTTCGAGCAGATTTCCTACAAAAAGATCCGTAAGGCACATGCGGAAAAGTTGAAGTTCAAATTGTCATGCGATATCATAGACAGTACCTCATCCTCGGAACGAGACCAGTGCATAACAAGGTTTTTCCATTCAATGTCTTCTAAATTTAGCATAGGAGACTTCACTAGAAATTCGTTTATAGACTTGCCATCAAAGTGTGAATTCCTCAGGTAACACCGATACTGCTGCAATACTTCCTTGAAAAGCGTAAGCAAGCTTTGCTCGTCATGACTATCTAGATTGACCCTCGCCTACTTACAACAATGTAATGTAAATCATTGATGTGTTCAATCAGCAGAAAACAGGAAAATAATCACCATGAATAATAGCACTTACACGTAAGTGGGACAGGAAGATGTGAAAATGGTCTTTGTCTTCACTATAATCTTCCCATGATGGGAATATATGCACGTTGTCCCTAACAACATTGAAAATATTGTCTTTTAAACTGGGAATAACTAGAATGGGGTTCCAATCTGCAGGATTTGGCCATCTCTGTAGTTGGGATAGGTCTTCGATCGGTGGACTTGTTGTACTTTTTACTGGAGTGGGATTTTTCTGTGGTACGGCTGGTGCTATGGCAACTAAAATCGGCATACCTTTTGCTAGAGTGCAGGTCCTGTGTGGTGGGGCTAGTGGTGTGGCCAGTGAAGTATGGGTATAGTCTGCTGGAATCGGTCCTACATTTTGTGTCACTGGTTGTACATCCAATATAAGTGGGGTGCTGTCTGATTTCTCCGGCACAACCATGTTTTTCAAGGACTTTGCTGGTGCTCCTTTAGGTTCGGCAATCACCCTCTTCCTTTTTGATGTCTGATGCACAAGAACAACATTTGAGTGAAAAAACATGGTATGATGACAGATGGAATATGTATTGATAATGGATTGGAATGACATCTCGACATATATGATGAGTAAACTAAGCAGATGGCGGTGCAACAAAGTAGAATAAATGCAAGACAACATATGCAAGATACGCGCAATCAATAAAACCTTGCCAAATTAGAACAGGCACCTTGATGGGTGAACAGGACAGGCCATCTGCCTTTGACTCCTCGAGGTTAGAATAGTCATTAGGATCATATTCTGAACAAGAATCAACAGGTGGGGAGCGTATGAGTTTCATTGCATCCAGAATGGCACTCAATGCCTTGGTGCCAATTATGTAAGTCATTGCAGGGTTTAGCTTCAAGAGTGGACTGCTGCTAGTGCAACACAAAGCGACTACATAGATCATAGTGTAGATATAACGAGAAAACCGTAAGCGTCAGAGTAAAATCAGCAAAGTGGAACTTGCTGGAATATATGTGCTAGTATTGCCGGTACGGCTACAAAGGCTTTGGATACCATCTCTCTACAAGTGAAGGTGCGGTACTGTTAATATCAGTGTAACTCTCAAAGGCGACACAACTCCCTGCATTTCCTTGCTATTCTTATAGTTTTCAAGTGGCCAGGCCACTACAAATCCTATTCCCATGTTTACAAAATTCTACGAATCAAAGAGGCCCGAAGAGTTCAAAGTGTCCATCACAACTGACCGTATAGACATCTACACTGCAAATGTCCCTGCTCATCTTCACGACAAGGAACATACTGTACTACTATCATACTCCCTCCATTCCAAAATATAAGTCTTGGTAGAGATTTCCACTATGGATCACATACAGATGTATCCAGATACATTTTAGAGTGTAGATTCACTCATTTTGTTCCATATGTAGTCCATGGTGGAATCTATACAATGACTTGTATCTAGGAACGGAGAGAGTACTTATTAAAGAAGAATGGAAGAGGAACATGCTAAAGAAGAGCAAGGAGATTTTGGATAATAAAATGTTCTTTGCGCAGTGCCCACACATGATGAACCAGAGCGCACTAAGAAAGCAACTCCCTGCTGTCTCTCTATATGTGGTGCACGTGCTTTTTCAAAAGTAAAGTAAGGACATTAGCTTACCAGTTAAATGTTATCCTTTTTAGTAATATCAGCATCATATCAGATTCATACTTGAGCAACAAGTTTGGAATTATGAGTGGCACATTGTTTAGCTTGATGGATTCAGGAGCAGTGCTAAGCAGGTACAATGATGGTACTAAATATAAAGGCATGTCTGTATGCAAGTCGCGTGACTTTTGTCATTTGGGTCAGTTGACCATTTCAGGCGGTTGGATGAAGATCCTACGTCTCCTAACCCTTCTTCTTCCTCGTCTCTGATTCTTCCCATACAGAACACCGTACGGGCCGCCGGCCGGACCACCAGCCCCACTGCCTGTGTTCCCCTGCCACCCCCACCCCCCACCCACGTCGAGTTTTCTTCGTTCGGCTAGGCCCCGTCACCGCCCCCCCCCCACAACCACCGTCCCCACCAGAGCCCCTTCGTTCTCACCGGCGAACTCCGGCGAGCTCTAAAAAATCGACTAACCCAATTTTGAAATTTAGTCTACTATGATTTAACTAGTGTGGAATATAAAAGGGGAAAACCATAAGCATTGGGAGTATAGTGTTGAGCGTGCCGTTGCGGATCTGAAGGTCCAAACCGGACAAAGTTAACTTCGCAACCAATGGTTGCTTTCAACCAGCAAGTAAGTGATGGACAAGAAATCAGAGTAAAGCAGTGGCGATCTATTTTCTTGCTATGATAAATAAGTTGAGAAGATACGAAAGAGTACCGCTTCTGGTGCGGCGCCGTGTATGCATCTGCTGAGAATTTGACGGTGTTGTGGTAGTGATGGCTGTCGGCAGCGTGGAAGCAGATCTATGAGTGTAACACCCACGATGCGGCTATATCTCCCACGTGTCGGGGCATGACTTAGAGGCATAACCGCATGGTAGGCATGTCACAAGAGGGGTCATCTTCACATATCCCATGTACTGAATAAGAAAGGGATAAAGAGTTGGGTTACAATCGCCACTTCACACAATATATAAATATATCATACATCATCCAAGAATACAATCAAGGTCCGACTACGGAACCAAAATAAAGAAAGACCACCCCAAATACTAGATCCCCGATCGCCCCAACTGGGCTCCACTACTGATCTAAAAGGAAACGAAACAAAACAACGATCAAGGACTTCATCGAGCTCCCATCTAAGCTGGGTTGCGTCACCTACACTGGTATCATCGGCACCTGCAACTGTTTGGAAGTATCTGTGAGTCACGGGGACTCAGCAATCTCACACCCTCGCGATCAATACTATTGGAGCTGCAACAAGCACTAGCATATATGGTGGCTAACTTACGCAAAAGAGAGCGATAAGAGAAGCAAAGCACGGTCGGGAAACTAGAAGTGATGAAGAAGTGATCCTAAAACTACTTACGTTCAACCATAACCCGAGACCGTGTTCTCTTCCCGGACTTCGCCGAAAAGAGACCATCATGGCTACACACGCGGTTGATTCATTTTAATTAAGATATGTGTCAAGTTCTCTACAACCGGACATTAACAAATTCCCATCTGCCCATAACCGAGGGCATGACTTTCGAAAGTTCAAAACCCTGCAGGGGTGTCCCAAGTTAGCCCATCACAAGCTCTCACGGTCAATGAAGGATATTCCTTCTCCAAGGAAGACCCGATCAGACTCGGAATCCTGGTTACAAGACATTTCAACAATGGTAAAACAAGACCAGCAAAGCCGCCCGATGTGCCGACATCCTGATAGGAGCTGCACATATCTCGTTCTCAGGGCAACACTGGATGAGAAATCCGTACAACTAAAACCAGCCCTCAAGTTTCCCCGAGGTGGCACTGCAAGGGGCTCTAGTTAGGACCACCACTTAGAGAAGCACTGACCCGGGGGGTTAAAATAAAGATGACCCTTGAGTCTGCAGAACCCAAGGGAAGGTGATAGATTGTTAGGCAAATGTAAAACCAAGGTTGGGCCTTGCTGGTGGAGTTTTATTCAAAGCAAACTGTCAAGGGGTTCCCATAACACCCAACCGCGTAAGGAACGCAAAATCAAGGAACATAACACCGGTATGACGGAAACTAGGGCGGCAAGAGTGGAACAAAACACTAGGCATAAGGCCAAGCCTTCCACCCTTTACCAGGTATATAGATGCATTAAAGTAAATAAGATATAATAATGATATCCCAACAATATCCATGTTCCAATATGGAACAAACTTCATCTTCACCTGCAGCTAACAACGCTATAAGAGGGGTTGAGAAAAGCGGTAACATAGACAAACAACGGTTTGCTAGGAAAGGTGGGTTAGAGGCTTGACATGGCAATATGGGAGGCATGATATAGCAAGTGGTAGGTATCGCAGCATGACAATAGAGCGAACAACTAGCAAGCAAAGATAGAAGTGATTTTGAGGATATGGTCACCTTGCCTAAAATCCCGCAAGGAAGAAGAATGAGTCCATGAAGAAGACAAACAGACGTAGTCGAACGAATCCTCACAAACACGATGTTATCAGAACTAACCCGATGAAGCAACACCGGAAAGAAGCAAACAACATGGTAAACAACCATCACATAATCATGGCATGATGCACAACCAAGTATGATGCATGTCCTATTTAAAGAGGCATGGCATGGCAAAGTGCAACAAACAACACTACAAGTTAAATGGAGCTCAATATGCAATGAATTGCGTATTGACGAAACACCACATTCGATTATTTAGTTCTCTCTCGTTTATGTACCCAACAATATTAAATGTTGTTAAACATGGCAAGAGGTGAAGCATAATAAAACTACCTATCTAGGCAAGTTTAAATGAGGCCGGATCAACAAGCAACAAGTCCGGAAAAACCTCATGTGCATATTTTTAAATTTGGTACTGTTCTGCCCTAAACAATATTTTAGAGTTGTTAAACATGTAAGATGATGCCACCATGTTAAACTAGGCATTTTTCTGCCCCATTTACATATAAAGTTTGTTAGGTTTGGAGCTACGATTATTTAGTTATGAAATGAAGCATTTTAACATGGCAATATAGCAAAATAAATGCAAACATCAGTTTAAACATTTTAAACATGGTTGAAAGATGGATATTATTAAACTAGATGAAATTCTAGTCATTTTACATATATAATTTGTTTTAATACGATGCACCGTTTGTGAGTTATGAAATGCATGATCTAAAGGGACTATCCTGTAAAACTACCATCTCTGAAAAAATTAGCTAAAACATCCAGGAAAAACAACATGCGTTGGGCCGAAACTTGCTGGCCCAATAGGAACAGGGGGGGTCTGGGCACGTTCGCACCATGGGCCGTGGCCCAGATCTGGAGAGGTAGCAGCAGGGCCGCTTGATCGATGTGGCATTTGTCCACACTAGCGCTGGACCAAGTCAACATGGGGGCAGCGCTGGTCGTCTCGTTCTGGGATGCTGCGCGATGCTGCAAGCGGCGGGGAGGAGGCCGGGAAGACGGGGACGAACGCCTGGAATCGGATCCGTCTAAGGGCGAGGGGACGGTGAGATCCGGCGAAGGTTGGAGCTCCAGGCGGCTGCGGAAGCACGGATCCAAGCGGACGAGCTTGAGGCGCTACTGCTGCCTGAACACTCCAAGGACGCCATGACGGGCTCCCTGTATGTGCAGACAGAGAGAGAGAGAGATGAGAAAGAGCAGGAGAAGGGAGAGGAAGGAAAGGAAGGTAAGGGCGGCGCGGTGGTGCCTGAGCACCGAGCGAGGTAGGAAGGAGGCCCGCGGCATGACCTGCTGCTGTTGCCGTCGGTGACGTGGACGTGCAAGACCGCGGGGAGGCCATGGGATTGAGCTCCGGCGGCAGTGGTCAAATCCGTGGCGGGGACGGGGCTCCTTCTGTTCGGAAACCAACAAGATGGAGTGGCTGCTGCTGCCGGTGGCGGAGCTGATGAGGAGGGGGCACGAGGTGGAGGAGCACTCGGGCACTCCTGCTCGAGGGCACGATGTCCATGGCGTCGGTGCAGAGTTCCTTTGGTTCCTGCGGAAGTAGGAGAAGGAGAGAGATAGGGATTACAGCAGAGGAGGGAGTAGACGGCAAGGAAGGAGAACAAGGGGCGCATGAGGGGCTTGGGTTGGCCGGTCGATGATCCCAAGGTGGGAGGAGGCTGCAGGCTTCGGTGGTAGGCTCGGCGAGGGGATCGAGGGAGATCGGGCCAGGGGATCCCAAGGAAGAGGACTTGGTGGAGTGGCGGCGGCGATGAGATGGATGGGACAGCCTGCCTAAAATCTAGGGTTGGACTTATATTTATATCAAGTGGATCTAAAAGCAGACTAATGGAAAACCCTTAGATTTAAATCAGACGGACGAGAAAATTCCCTAGAAGAGAGTCCAAATAAATAAAACAAAGATATTTTGGGGATGTTTGAAGATGATCCGGATGCAACGGTGACGACTGTCCGGGTTGGGTTCGGGGGAGTGTTCGGACGCGCACGTGAGGAGGGCTACGGGCTAATGAGAGAGGTTAGATTGGGCCTGGCGGTAAGTAGTGGATTGTGTATACGGTCTAGGGAGGAAAGAGAGGAAAGCCCGTCAACAGTTTTCAGAGACCGAAAATGTCTGATGATTTGACCGACTATATTGTCACTATTGTTAATCATTGGGGTGTCAAACGGACTCCGAATGCGATGAAACTTGGCAGGCGACCTACTAACAACAAAACAAAACCGCACGCCAACTTTCATCCCATTCTGATAATATTTTCCGACCACTTATAAAATAATATTTCGGACATGCCGCGGGCGCGTGCGAGTGTGGTTGGGCTCAGAACTGACAACGGAAGGAACAGCGAGACCCGGGCGGATGCAAGTTTGAAAACATGATGATGCAATGCACATGATGACATGGCAAGATGCGACACACAAGCAAATGACATGGCAACAAACAACAAATAACTTAAATACATCTGGCGCATCGGTCTCAGAGCGTTGCAACACTCCACCACTACGAGAGGATCTCGTCCCGAGATCTAGGATGGCACTGGGGGAAACGAAAGAGGAAGGGGAAGAGGTAAAACTAAGTTGCTTCTTTGACAAACGAGTGAAACCAAAGAACCTTGCGAGGTTGAACAAATTTGAAGAAGAAAACAACAAAGATGAACAAAGTTGAAAACAATCCGTTAGAAAAGAGGAACAAGGAACCTTACTAGAACCTTGTAGGTTTAAAGACATAATAAAAAGGGCTACAATGGACAAAAATTACATGCAAGTATTCCGGTTGAAACAAGATGCAAGACTTGATAAGGCGAAAAGAACTTGAGCAGAGGGCACAACACTCCGGTTAAAACAAGATAGAGAAGGAATAAGAATGATATAATTTGGGCAGCACTCCGATTGTAAATGGAAGGAATTGAACATGATCTTGACAAGATGAGAGGATACTTGATGAAGTCAACAGCACGCTGCCTCCGGAACTATTGAAAGAAAGGCACAAAGGGTAAGAAAGATTTCAGACAGCACTCCGGTTGAGAAGGGAGGTAAAACTGATAAGATGAGAGAACTTGAATGATGAGTGAAGATAGCAACATCACAATGCCTCCGGAACGAATGTAAGAATGGAATAAAAAGAACAGAGATGAGAGAACCAACATCTCCCACAACTGAACTTGAGAGAGCACTCTTATGAAGGGTTGAACAGAGTTGTTGGAGATCAACAACAAAAGATATGATTTCCAATGGTCTTAAGGAAAACGTCCCAAAATTATGCGGTGAAGACCAGCCACTAACAAAATCAATCAATTGGATTGAGATCAACAAGGAGATGAAAACTCCTTCATCGAGATGAGAAGCAAAAATTGGATCATAGATAAGCACCGTAATGGCAACATTCCCAATGGAAGGCTTTAGGTGAAAACTATACCAAGATAACTCCAAGGAAGAAAATGATGGGTTTAAATATCTCATTCCTGACAACTTGCGAAACATGAAACACGAAGGTAAATTGTCAAGAATGACATAACACCACCTGAAAAAGATAAGATAGAAAGAATTGCACTTCTGAATGCAAGATGAAGAATGCTTGAACTCATCAAGACAAGACATGTGTTGAGCACCATGTTTAATTTTGAGTAAATCTTGGCGGATCATAACTCCGATAGAAATCTTGAAGAACAATTGAAGGATGAAAACAATCCTTGACGAACCACCATGTAGAGCCTCCATGAAGAACTCCGGTAACAAAATGATGATAAAAAATAAAGAGAAGTTGAAAACACAAGGTGAAACCTTGCAATGATTCAGATGGATCTTCGTGACGATATAATTGAGAGAGCTTGTTACTCCGGGAAAAGTATGAAGCACTTGAACCGAGAATTTATTCATCATGAACAAACTTTGAAGGAAGGAATTAATCACTTGGGTGAAAGAAGAATAAGAATTATATTATGCGTATCCTTCACCAATTTAAATTGATGACAAGCAAAGGATTTGACATACTACTTATTCTCATGCAAGGATTAAAGAGAGATATAGTGTAAACGTGAGAAAGTCTTCGACAAACCACCGGTAGGATTTGAAAAGAACGAATGAATTGATACAATAGGAAGAGAATTCTTGAACGAGCCACCATAAGAATTGAAAATGAACGAAGATGCTTGGGGAAATTTAGATACAAGAGAATGAAGAGATCACGAGCTGATTAGATAATACTTGAATGATGCACCGGTAAGGTTTGGATAACGAGAGCTGAAAGCTGGAATGAATAAACACGAAATGATGGCCTTCGGAGGATCAAACTGAAAAGACTCTTGAACTGATCCGGATGGGTGAAAAGAATTCTGACAATCGAATAATTATGAGAGGATGACAACAAGCTAGAATCACCAATCTTGAAGAGGATGGAGCAAGATTGAGAGAAAAATCTTCTTCAGTCTTCAAATGTCGAGAATGACGATGAGAAACACCACCATGAATTATTGAGATACTCCAGTAGAATGAAAAGCGAAGAAGGTTGAACCTACAATGAAAAGAGTTATAAGATCTTTGAGAAACCATCTGACTGAAGATAATTCATTCTTACATCAAACTTTGAAAGATTTGAGAATAGCTCTGGTAAAATTAGGAGAGTCAGGTAAGATCCTGGAAAAAGACCTATGGGTTAGGGCCCACTCAAAAGAAACACCATTGAACGATTTCTTGAAAAGAGAGATTGCACCGGTTTTAGTAAATGGCTTGAATGAGATAACAACCTCGAAATAGGTGGAACGGATCTTGAATGCAAAGACGAGCCTTCTGAGATATCTTCAGCACTCCCGAACAAATGAATAGCGAGAGGTGAAAGATTAAGAGGTGCACCGGCATGACAAAACATATGAAACGAGAGAAGGATATGATCGACAAAGTTTGGCTTGAATCCATCGGAGAAGAAAGAGAACAAAAAAATATGAACTTGAAGCTCCGTTAGTATCTTCCTAAGAATCACCGGATAAGAACATTCACGAAAAAGAATGGAGAGACTTGTCATCAATAAAATGATAGTTGATTAAGAAATCTGAATCCTTGAAGTAAAAGGGTGGGAGGGCGGGAAAACAAAGGCATCTTGGGACGAAAGAAATGAGCACCTTTGAGAAGAGCTGATAATTGATCTTGCGGATGTTGAAATGATCGGATCCGCTTGAAGAGAAAACCCGCCGGTTGAAAAGGATTGACCTGACAACCTTGATTATCATGAGGAATTAGTGTTCCCATAGAAGTGTGAAAACACTACTTAGGGGAGGTATGGAATCAACACTTGACATTGAAGCAACTCGAATACCACAACTCAAAACAAAACAAAGGATTGGCTTGCAGAATAAGCCGGAAACAAACATATGATAGATCCCATATCGTATCATGTGTCCATTGGAAAGATATTCTAGGTGCTACTTGAATTCCCACTTATCAACTCCCGAAACTTTCCGGTTATGCAATCAGGTGTTGGGGATACAGGGGAAGCATAATATCTCACCCAAAACTAACAAATCCTACATCCAGCTATATCCATCCTTCAACACATAGCCAAGAAACCTTCGGAAATCATTTACCTCAACCTTCGAAAAGCATCCGTTATACGAGTAATGGCAATACTCCCGATCTCCCGCCCCAGTACTGGGTGGCGTCGAGGTTATCTCACCAACAACTGCATTAAGGAGATTTCGATGTCGGCGCACTCAGGTATTCCAGAACTGCAACGATAAAATTGTGACGACAACACCTCGGAGCTCAACTCCCTGGGACACTGCCACAACCCCTAAATGTCAGGAGGCACCAAGAACAAAGTTCTCGTCACAAAACCTTCGGAACGATTCCAAGATACCCACGTGATCCTAATTTTTTTTAGTAAAATTTGGGGAGAGAAGAGTCAAAACTCTACGTCAGGAGGCCGCACCAGAGCGATGAAGGGACCGAGGAGTAAAAATAATCCTACTCTCCGATATATATAATCCTAAGACTCAAAACATTTTCTTCTAGACTCAACACGTCAGCGATTCGATCAAGCAGGGGGCTCCTAAGTCAGGGAAGGCTCTGATACCAACTTGTAACACCCATGATGCGACTATATCTCCCACGTGTCGGGGCATGAATTAGAGGCATAACCGCATGGTAGAGATGTCGCAAGAGGGGTAATCTATACACATCCCATGTACTGAATAAGAAAGTGATAAAGAGTTGGCTTACAATTGCCACTTCACACAATACATAAATATATCATACATCATCCAAGAGTACAATCAAGGTCTGTCTACGGAACCAAAATAAAGAAAGACCACCCCAAATGCGAGATCCCCGATCGCCCCAACTAGGCTCCACTACTGATTTAAAAGGAAACGAAACAAAACAACGATCAAGGACTTCATCGAGCTCCCATCTGTGTTGGGTTGCGTCATCTGCACTGGTATCATCGGCACCTGCAAATGTTTGGAAGTATCTGTGAGTCACGGGGACTCAGCAATCTCACACCCTCGCGATCAAGACTATTTAAGCTAAATGGTAGGAAAGGGTAGTGAGGTGGAGCTACAACAAGCGCTAGCATATATGGTGGCTAACTTACGCAAAAGAGAGCGAGAAGAGAAGCAAAGCACGGTCGAGAATCTAGAAGTGATCCTGAAACTACTTACGTTCAAGCATAACCCGAGACCGTGTTCTCTTCCCGGACTCCGCTGAAAAGAGACCATCATGGCTACACACGCGGTTGATTCATTTTAGTCAAGTTATGTGTCAAGTTCTCTACAACCGGACATTAACAAATTCCCATCTGCCCATAACCGCGGGCACGGCTTTCGAAAGTTCAAAACCCTGCAGGGGTGTCCCAACTTAGCCCATCACAAGCTCTCACGGTCAACGAAGGATATTCCTTCTCCCAGGAAGACCCGATCAGACTCGGAATCCCGGTTACAAGACATTTCGACAATGGTAAAACAAGACCAGCAAAGCCGCCCGATGTGCCGACATCCCGATAGGAGCTTCACATATCTCGTTCTCAGGGCAACATCGGATGAGCAATTCGTACAACTAAAACCAGCCCTCAAGTTTCCCTGAGGTGGCGCTGCAAGGGGCTCTAGATTGGACCAACACCAAGAGAAGCACTGACCCGGGGGGGTTAAAATAAAGATGACCCTTGAGTCTGTAGAACCCAAGGGAAGGTGATAGGTTGTTAGGCAAATGTAAAACCATGTTGGGCCTTGCTGGAGGAGTTTTATTCAAAGCGAACTGTCAAGGGGTTCCCATAACACCCAACCGCGTAAGGAACGCAAAATCAAGGAACACAACACCGGTATGATGGAAACTAGGGCGGCAAGAGTGGAACAAAACACCAGGCATAAGGCCGAGCCTTCCACCCTTTACCAAGTATATAGATGCATTAAAGTAAGTAAGATATAATAATGATATCCCAACAATATCCATGTTCCAACATGGAACAAACTTCATCTTCACCTGCAGCTAGCTACGCTATAAGAGGGGCTGAGCAAAGCGGTAACATAGCCGAACAACGGTTGCTAGGAAAGGTGGGTTAGAGGCTTGACATGGAAATATGGGAGGCATGATATAGCAAGTGGTAGGTATCGCGGCATGGCAATAGAGCGAACAACTAGCAAGCAAAGATAGAAGTGATTTCGAGGGTATGGTCATCTTGCCTGAAATCCCGCAAGGAAGAAGAATGAGTCCATGAAGAAGACAAACAGACATAGTCGAACGAATCTTCACAAACACGACGTTATCGGAACTAACCCGAAGAAGCAACACCGGAAAGAAGCAAACAACATGGTAAACAACCATCACATAATCATGGCATGATGCACAACCAAGTATGATGCATGTCCAGTTTAAAGAGGCATGGCATGGCAAAGTGCAACAAACAACACTATAAGTTAAATGGAGCTCAATATGCAACGAATTGCATATTGACGAAACACCACATTCGATTATTTAGTTCTCTCTCGTTTATGTACCCAAAAATATTAAATGTTGTTAAACATGGCAAGAGGTGAAGCATAATAAAACTACCTATCTAGGCAAGTTTAAATGAGGCCGGATCAACAAGCAACAAGTCCGGAAAAACCTCATGTGCATATTTTTAGATTTGGTACTGTTCTGCCCTAAACAATATTTTAGAGTTGTTAAACATATAATATGATGCCACCATGTTAAACTAGGCAGTTTTCTACCCCATTTACATATAAAGTTCGTTAGGTTTGGAACTATGGTTATTTAGTTATGAAATAAAGCATTTTAACATGGCAATATAGAAAAATAAATGCAAACAATAGTTTAAACATTTTAAACATGGTTGAAAGTTGGACATTATTAAACTAGATGAAATTCTAGTCATTTTACATATATAATTTGTTTTAATATGATGCACCGTTTGTGAGTTATGAAATGCATGATCTAGAGGGACTATCCTGTAAAACTGCCATCTCTGGAAAAATTAGCTAGAACGTCCGGGGAAAAACATGCGTTGGGCCGAAACTTGCTGGCCCAGTAGGAATAGGGGAGGAGCTGGGTGCATCCTCACCATGGGCCATGGCCCAGATCTGGAGAGGTAGTAGTAGGGTCGCTCGATCGATGTGGCACTTGTCCACACTAGCGTTGGACCAAGTCAACCAGGGGGCAGCGCTGGTCGTCTCGTTCTGGGATGCTGCTCGATGCTGCAAGCGGTGTGGAGGAGGCCGGGAAGACGGGGACGAGCACCTGGACTCGGATCCATCTAAGGGCGAGGGGACAGTGAGATCCGGTGGAGGTTGGAGCTCCAGGCGGCTGCGGAAGCACGGATTCGAGCGGACGAGCTTGAGGCGCTACTGCTTCCTGAACACTCCTAGGATGCCATGACAGGCTCCCTGTATGAGAAGACAGAGACTGAGAGATGTGAGAAAGAGCAGGAGAAGGGAGAGGAAGGAAAGGAAGGTAAGGGCGGCGCAGTGGTGCCTGAGCACCGAGCGTGGTAGGGAGGAGGCCAGTGGCATGACCTGCTGCTGTTGCTGTCGGCGACGTGGACGTGCGAGGCCGCGGGGAGGCCATGGGGTTGAGCTCCGATGGCGGTGGTCAAATCCATGGCGGGACGGGGCTCCTTCTGTTTGGAAACCAACGAGATGGAGTGGTTGTTGCTGCCGGTGGCGGAGTTGACGAGGCGGGGGCACGAGGTGAAGGAGCGCTCGGGCACTGCTGCTCGAGGGCACGATGTCCATGGTGTCAGGGCAGAGTTCCTTTGGTTCCTACGAAAGCAGGAGAAGGAGAGAGAGAGAGGGATTAGAGCAGAGGAGGGAGTAGACGACAGGGAAGGAGAAGAAGGGGCGCAGGAGGGGCTCGGGTTGGCCGGCCAATGATCCCAAGGTGGGAGGAGGCTGCAGGCTTCGGTGGTTGGCTGGGCGAGGGGATCAAGGGAGATCGAGCGAGGGGATCCCGAGGAAGAGGACTTGGTGGAGTGGCGGCGGCGATGAGATGGATGGGACAGCCTGCCTAAAATATAGGGTTGGACTTATATTTATATCAAGTGGATCTAAAAGCAGACTAATGGAAAACCCTTAGATTTAAATCGGACGGACGAGAAAATTGGCTAGAAGAGAGTCCAAATAAATAAAACAAAGATATTTTGGTGATGTTTGAAGATGATCCGGACGCAACGGTGACGATTGTCTGGGTTGGGTTCGGGGGAGTTTTCTGACGTGCGCGTGAGGAGGGCCGTGGGCTGACGAGAGAGGTTAGATTGGGCCTGGCGGTAAGTAGTGGATTGTGTAGACGGTCTAGGGAGGAAAGAGAGGGAAAGCCCATCAACAGGTTTCGGAGACCGAAAACGTCCGACGATTTGACCGACTATATTGTCGCTATAGTTAATCGTTGGGGCGTCAAACGGACTCCGAATGCGATGAAACTTGGCATGCGACCTACTAACAACGAAACAACACCGCACACCAACTTTCATCCCATTCCGAGAACATTTTCTGACCACTTATAAAATAATATTTCGGACATGTCGCGGGCGCGTGCGAGTGTGGTTGGGCTCAGAACTGAAACGGAACAAACTGGGAGACCCGGGCGGTTGCAAGTTTGAAAACATGATGATGCAATGACATGATGACATGGCAAGATGTGACACACAAGCAAATGACACGTCAACAAACAACGAATAACTGAAAGACACCTGGCGCATCGGTCTCGAGGTGTTACAAGGAGGGTAGACGGTGGCAGCGGGGCGGGGTGGACGAAACGGTCGTAGGAGCGGCGCCGGTAAGGTGGACGACGGCAGGGATGAAGCGAGAGGACGGGATGCAAGGATCACAGTCCGAAGCCGTGGATGAGAGAGGTCGATCTCTTGTAATGGGCGACGGTGTCGGGGTATCAGCTTCGGCATGGTGGAGGAGGACGGCGGTGGATGGGGTGGAGAATGGAGGAGGCTGGGATGGAGAGGGTGTTTTGGCACCCACGGAGTATGAATGGGGAAATGGAGGTTGAGAGGAAGGGGGGAACCATGTCTTCAGGGCGCACTTGTCTCAAATGCGAGGAAATTTACAAACTTAGCCCCCGTTTCAAATTTCCTACATCATAGCAATATTAGTCGGTTGGGGATAGGACGGTAATCTCGCATTCACCGAATATTTGCCGATGAGAGTTTGTTTTTGGCGCCCACCGTGTATGAATCGGGGAGGGAGTCGATTTCGGCTGAGGACACACTGTGTTTTGGCGCCCACCATTTATGAATCTGGGTGAGAGGTAGTTATGTCACGTTTGAGTGAAATTACAAACCTACCCCTATCGAAACCTATAGAAATCGAGTAGATAGGCTTTGCATGGCAAGGATAGGCAGTAGTAATTTCCATCTCACAGATTTTGGTTTCGGGCGGTTACTGCGACTTTCCCCGCTTCGTTCAAATTTTTGCAGAGTGCACGTTTACCGTGCCAACTCAATTCGAATCCCGTTTGTATTCTGGTTTTTTCAGGCAGGATCCATTTTTGATCGGAATAAAATTCTATATACATCATTTTTTATATATACTTTCAAAAGCACACCACCCCTTATACATAAATATGGTTTACAAATGGCGTGATCTCAGATTCATAAGGTTGTATCCATCAATTTGGATTTTCAAATATTTGAAACCACTTTATGTTGAAATCCAATGTATGCATTCCTCGCTAACTGTCTCCAATTAATGTGTGTTTCATGCGGGTTTTTTTTACTTCTCAAACATGTATAATGTGTTTCATACACGCAACATATAGTGTAATCCCGTTTAGACATTAATTGCATATAAACCATGCATTGTTTCGGATTAAAGAATCTATGGATCACCAATATTGATAAACTATATAGCATTACATGTGTCCCCAAATTCAAATGAATATGCATGTTTGATACACCAATTTGCGTTATGATATTATCAATGTCGTGATCTCCAATTTAAATATTTGAATCCCATTTAATCCAGATATTCGTCTCATATAACTATCACTCATGCTTATATAGGACTATCTCTCTAGACCTATACACGTTCATTGTCTCTCAGGTATCTCTCATGCTACCTGTATGTTGACCATGATCTTTTATCTTCGTAACACGCTGACGGTACTCTCTCCCTCGACCTTCATCACTCTATCTCTCTCTAAGTATATCTCGCTCCCTGCTATGTGTCTCTAACTATGATTCTCCATGTGGAATCTCTTTCTCTCACACAAACACAAAACTTTGTCTCCCGGGGTGTCATTTCTCTCTACTATTCCCCTGTGTGCCACTCGCACACCCCTCATACAGAGATGTCTTTTGCTCCTTAGGTATGAGAACCTACGACTCTTCCTCTTAAACATCTCTTTCTCACACACAAACACAAACTCTGTCTCCCAGGGTCTCATATTTCTCCACCGTTCTCTTGTATGTCTCTCACACACACTCTCTCTCCCTCGAGATATCTTGCGTTTCCTCATATGTCTCTCTAGCTATCACTCTCGTTGTGAAATATCTTTCTCTCTCGCAGACACAAAACTCTGTCGCTCGGGATCTCATTTCTCTCCAATATTTGTTTGTATGTGAGTCACATGCACCCTGTCTTCATCTCTCTCACACCCACACACATAACTCAGCCTTCTGATCCACTCAACTCCTATCTGTAACGCACACTAGCTAGCATCTTTATCTTTCTATTTATATGTTTCTCCATCAACCTTCTTTCATTTATAGGTTGATCTCTTTTGCACAATCATTGTGCCTCACTCCCTCTGCTCGCCATAGATGCATGCTCCAGCCCACGCCACTATCTCTTAAAGACAAAAACACATGCTCAATTGTCGGGCCTTCTTCCCTGCATTCTCACATGCATGCATATTGTCATAACGACCCGTCTCTCCCATGTCGTTGATCTTATGACTTATGTCTTCTTTCTTTTATCTCGATCATGCGCGCGCGCACACACACACATACCACGTATACATGTATACCTCTCACACATGCACGTTCAAGGTCTCTATGTCTCCATACGTAGTTAATTACCCTCAACCCTAACGCCACATCGAATCGTTCTCTTTTTGTGTGCACATAACTTCCGCCTGGATGGGTAAAACACACACTCACACTTAACAATCTCCTTCTAGCTAACCCCCTCTCACTCTTCCCCTATATCTCCGAAACCAATAAGACCATCTCTTCGTTTAATTCCCGCCTACATGCACCATCGATATATAGTAGTCTTCCTCGGTGTCTCTCGAACAAACACGTTCTCTCGATCTCTCACGCACACACACCTTCTCTTCCCTCTTTACGGGCATTTTCTCTCTCGCACCCCATCGTTAGTGACCTCTGCCATACACACCACCTCTCTATGATGAAGCCATGCACACTTAAATTACATCCGCCACCGAGGACCGCACGACACACACACACACACACTAAGACTCCATCACACACACACACACTAACACTCCATCTTTCTCTCTCTCACACACACACCCACCCACCCACACACACACACACTAAGACTCCATCTCACACACACATGCTCTAGGCAGAGCATTTGTTCCAACCACCCTTCATCCAACCTTACCCGTATGATAAACAATCACCTTAATTTACTTGTATAACATGGACACATTCCACTTTACTTTAGTAGTTAGCAAATTTATCATCTGTACCCTTATAAAAAACCGAGTTGGCGATGATGGTGTGCCTGCCATCTTGTAATATAGACCGTCTGATCTATATCTGATGGATAGAAAGCAAACTATGATAATTTTACAAAAGATACCCGCACCTCTCTCCACATCCTTATCTCCCACAACCTCATTGTTGAGAAATTAAAAAAGAAAGTCTCTGGAACAATCTAGAATGGTGGCCGCTACCGCCTGCCGGTGCCGTCCATCCCCATGCCTCCGCCCATTTCGACCACTAGTCACCACCATGCTCCACTCCTCCTCACCTTATCTCTCATCTTTCATTTTTTTGATGACATTCTCGAGATACCAGTTTTCCGATAAAATTCTCGAAATATCATTAGTTTTTACACATGGGATTACTCTTGCATGGGTAAATCACAACAGGTGTTTTGTAAAAAAATGCATATTGATTTTCCATGCAATGCACGAGCATCTTTCTTGTAATTATATAACGCAAATCACGAGCAGGAAGTGACATTTTTTACACAACCACGTTAACATGGCCACGTAAATCAGTAGCTAAAGTAAATACCATTATACTAATATCCCGATGCAAAAGGTTGGGTACATGTCCGAAGAGTAGAGTCGCACACACATACTCTGTCTCTCAGAATCTCTCTCTCACACACACACCAGGTACGTGACGCCCACTTAAGCAGACACGTATGTTACAATTTGTGCACCTGCGGGTACACGTGATGCTGCACATTTATTTAAGCCGGACAACGAACCCAAATAGTAGCTGCATTCATTCCCCTCCCGCCGCCACTTGTCTGGTCGCCGTCGCTCGGTAGCCATGGCCCGGCCGAAGGTAACAACACACACCATACTCCCGCCGGAGGAGCCCTTTAATCTGGAAATTTTAGTGGTCATGCATGCATCTTTTTGTGCTAGCACTCCTATATAAGGGTTGACCGGTCACTTCCCGTGGACGTGCGCGGGCGGTGGAAGAGGAAGGAGAAGGGAAGCGGGTTCTGGAGTAACGTTTTACCACAATTTCTAAGGAAACTGAGTGTAATAATTGAGTAGTTTTGCAAACTACCAGTACTACACCTGAAACGGTTCAAAACCTACACTCCCTTGCCAGCGCGTGCTTCCCGCGTTGTAACATCCCAAAATTTCAATTTGGAATGTTATACATAGATCATTCATGCATATCATATTTTATTGCATTTCATTTCTCGATCATCAAAAACCTAAGCAACTCAAGGTCCCTCGGAGAGAGTTGGGGATTTCTTTGTTTCCTTGTTTGAATTCTATCAAATATTGAAACGAGGATTTTGGTTTTAATTATTTTTCTCTCCAAAAATATTTCATATTAAAATATATGAGAGGAGATAAAATGACTTCACCAAAATAATTGAAATATTGGAGGAAAAATATTAAAATCAAAATATTTGATTTTATTCGTATTTTATTGCTATTTTATTCGCATTAGAAAAATTGCACGTTTTCAAAATTGCATTTTAGGGCCAAGAAAATATTCATCTCGTTCTAAATATTTTATTTAGACGGTGAAAATTTGTTTTGGCATTTTTAGTTTTTTATTTTATTTTCTAGGATTTATTTAAGTTCCGGCAAAATTATTAAAAAAACTCAACGCCCGACTCGGCCGAAGCCCAGCCGAGCCGGCCCAACCGCCCCGCGCCTCGTCTCCGACCTGGAGACCGCGAGTGCCGCCGCAGCTAGCCGAGTCTGGCCGAGACTCCTCCCCACCCCGCCGTGCCCCCTCCCCCAAGCACCCCCCTCCTTAAATACACCGCTCCCGCTCCCGCACCCCACCCCACCACCCAACCCGAGCCGCCCCGCCGCCTAGACCGCGAGCGCCGC
>NC_041386.1:312503082-312537094 GCF_002162155.2 Triticum dicoccoides
GCCTAGCGCCGCGCCCCCGCCTGCCACCGCTGCCCCGCGCCGCCCCGGGCCACCAGCCGCCGCAGGCCCGCTTTGCCGGAGCCGCCCCGCCTTGCGTTTTTTTTAGAACTGGTTCGGTTTTTTAGAAAACCCTAGGTTTGTTTTTTTTCAGATCGGTTCACCGGTTTTCTCGATTTAGTTTATATAGCGGACGTTCGTCCGTACATTCGTTTTAACAAACGGTTTTAGCTCGTTAGTTACAGTCAACGAACGTTCGTTCGTTTGCCTGTTCGCCAGTTTTCTTCTCTTGGATTTTCCGCGATTATTTTCAATCGTGATTTCTGATCCGATTTTCTTTCAGTTTATCTTTTCACTTGTTTATCGGAATCAGGAGATTCAAGCGCCTAGATCTTCATCTCGAAACCCTCTTTCTATTTAATCAACTTGAGCAAGATTTTGGTACTGTAAAATTTGACTTTAGTCAAGATTAGTAAACGGATCTTGTTTCTTTCGTAGTTTGAGTTTCGTTGCTCCGCTTGATTTGATTCTTGTCGCCAACCGGAGTTCTTAAGTTGAACTTTCTTGTTAGATCTTCTTATTTGAGATTTACCCGTGTTTCTTTGCTTGATTGCTTATGTATGCTATTGTTTGTTTGCGATAGAACATCCAGAGTGCGAAGCGTGCTACTATGAGTCCCTAGGTTTCGCGGATCGTCAGCAAGGCAAGTAACACATTGATCATACTCCTTCCATACCCAGTTTTTATGCATTAGTTCCAATCCTCAAACATTGCATGATTAGGATGTGATTAACATGTGGGACGGGAAGTAGTTGATGAGGTAGAACCTATTGCCCTGCTATATTCAAACCCTGGGAGTTACATCTACATATTGCTTATATTGCTATGCTATGCTCGTAGACGTGGTTTGGGTGAGTGAATCCATGACATATGTGAGATTATTAATTAATGGTTCAACTTAAGGTGGCAACTTTAATACACATCTGGGTGGATTGTTTGTTGGGCACCTGGGAATCCATTGTTGTCCTAGGATATCTCGGAGTACACGTGTGATCATCCTAAGGTCCGCCACCCAGGCTTAAAGAGAACTGAGATATTTTCATGCAAGAAACTTCTGTGTGCAGCCACAAGCTATTATGGGATCTAGCATAGTTGAGGAAGTTGCGTGAAGCTTCCGAAGAGGTGAATCAGCAGGTAGAGGGATGTAGGTTGGTATGGTCTGCCCGGAGTAAGGAGTTAGTGCTTCTGAAAGACTGTGTCTTGGTCATCCGTTTCTCAAACAACATGTAGTGCGAGAAATCCAACAGAGGAGATCGAGTCTTGTGGGGAAAAGTTCACAAACCTCTGCAGAGTGTATAAACTAATCATGGTTAGCCGTGTCCCGGTTATGGACATCTTGAGTATCTAGTACTTGGAGTATCCTAAGTATCTCATCACTATTAAATAATATTGTTGGGTTGTTAACTAACTTAATTGGGATTGAGTTGGAGGAACCTTCTCAATGATGTTTCAACTGCCATGATAGTTAAATAAAATCTATTCCTTTGTTGTAGTGAAAAATTGGCTTTTCGCAAAAACTATAACCATATCGCTTTCCACCAGCCAAATATGCATGTGGTGATAGCATTATTCTGTTCTTGCTCTACTGTGTTATTCTGCCAGCATATTCCACGTGCTGACCCATTTTCGGCTGCAATGTATTATGTTGCAGACATTTCAGACAAGGAGTAAGGTTCGTTAGGTCGTTGCCGTGCAGCTCAGCTATGCCGTTGGAGTTGATGGACTCACTTCTCCCAAGCCTTCCGCTATTATCGTATTAGATGACCTTAAGCCATATTTATTGTAATAAGTTCTCTTTTGAGACATTCGATGTAATAAGTGTGTGATTGCTACTTTGTTATAAATCCTCGAGTACTGTGTGTGTCAGCATTACCGATCCAGGGATGACACTGAAGCACAGAGACTTGACCATTTGAGGTCGGGTCGCTGCAAGATGGTATCAGAGCACACGCTGAGTGTAGGACACGACCACTAAGCTAAAGCCCTAGATCACTATTCTCTTCTCACTTCTGACTCCTCTCCATTTTCTATTCTTTAGGATGGCGGACGCAAGGAACAAGTTTGCACAACCGGATGAAGAAGCACCTTTTGGACGACATTGGAAGGAAGTCACTAGGTACCTGAACATTGGAATACCAAGCTTCACCAGGATTTACAACGCCACCTTACCAGAAGAGGAGAGATGGATGATTCAAGTTCAAGTTCCAGGAAGGACATTTACACCAGTCACTAAGCCCATAGATTTTTCCTTCGATGCACCAACCTGGAGTCTAGGAAAGAGTATGGCAGCTCACATCACCATGGGACGCATTGGAGAAGTTTATCATAAGGAGCTTAAGGATACTATCTATCGGATTTGTGGGCGCCGAGACGAGCAATGGGAGATGATCAGTACCAGGAAGGATAGATCAATTGCAGCTTTCATCCAGGAGTTAAACCAGCACATTCGTCGCCAGGAAAACCATATGTGCGCAGGAATGATAGATCTGAAGAAGGCGATGACCAGGATCACGGAACTGGATGAAGAACTTAAGGCTACACATGAAGATTATGACGAGGAAATCGTCGTACTAGTGAAGAAGAATGACGATCTGGAAAGGAAGCTAGGAGTATTCATGGGAGACCCTGCACCAGGAGGAGAAGACGAATAACCCAAGGAGATTCGCCCGTATGACTACATCATCATCGACGACACCGACACGGACCCCGACGATAGCGATGATGACTATGAAGACAAAGCTGGAGCACACATCATGGAGTCTTCAACCGAGGAATATTTTTAGTAGACCACCACATCAGTAGTAGTATTCCACCATATATATAGTATAGTCCGATCACTTTTGTAATGATAGTTAGATCAATCGTATGCCCTTGCTTGATTGATTGAGTGAAATGATTGTGTTTGTCTCATGTGCATATGGGTAGTGTTTTTCTCATTAGACCTCCTTCTATTCTAATCTCTCCCCTCTAAACCCATCATATGCCTCCGAGACGTGACCCCGGATTTACTTTCCCACCAGAGCTCACTCAGTTGATCCAGCAGCAGAATAACCTGATGCAGTTGTTAGTTTAGAACCAAGGTAACAACAACAACAACCCACCACCGCCACCAAGGTGCACGTGTCATGCAAGGATCGTTCCATCTATATGAAGGACACGTGGGACTGGAACTATGAGACAGACATGTACCCAGCAGTGGACGTGCGAACCTATGTAATGTAGCACAGTAAGTGAAGTAGAAAGGCACAAATAGTGTGAACATGTGTGGCATATAGGCATTTGCCTCTTACTACCACTAAATGTTGTACGTGCAATGCCCAGTGATGTTATGGAGTACGTCACTAAGTACTATACTATACTATATTAATTTGAGGCACATATTAGGTTTTATATTTGTTTATGTGTATGCCCCGAGACCTTCCAACTAGACGTGTCTTTCTCTCCGGGTCGCACTTTGTATCGTTCATACCACTAGTATAGTAGTACTACTACGTGTGGTCTCCGACCCAGAAGTGGAGACGGTCTACCACGATGTTCATGTCCCACTCCTTTCGCTCAAGTGTGGGGCATCCAGCACGTGCCATGTGTTTGGCACTCCTTCGTCGTAAGAGTTGAAACGCTAGCATTCATCAGAAATAAAAAATAAATATAAATAACCAGTGATACTATACCATGCGGTTTCCTTGCTCCTTGATATCTTAAAGAATACTTCCTCTCGCCGACATGTGGGACGTTGACCATCCTGGTCCACTTGCCATGCCCGCAGAACTCCAAGGGAGAGTCACCCCGGTCATCGCGCCGCAGTAATTACTAATGAGCCGTCACATCACAGGCCCAACCTTACCCACAGTGAAGTTGCCAGACGAAGGAACCATCTTGACTTCGTTGAATTCCGCTTCTTGAAGAAAACTAATGTACCAGCAGTACTGCTAGGTACAGTAGTTAGGTACATTAGTTACTCCAGCAGAGGCCTCCTTTGGTTCATAGGATAGGAATTTTATAGGAATATGAAAATCATAGGAAGTGAGATGACATTCTTCTCAATTCCTATAGAGAAAGAGATGCCATTTGATGCATAGGATAGGAATTTATCCATTGAGTCTAGGCTAATGTACTGGTAATTTGCTCTAAAAACTACAATAGTAACTAGTAGTACTGGTACATGCTCGTAATTAATTAAACAAACGTACGGGCGACACAGACACACAGACACACACACACACACTAACTACTAGTACTACTACTTCTCACATGCTGGCTAGACACCATCGTTCTCCTTCCCGGCTTTGTCTGCGACACCCCACCATGCTTGGATCTCCGTCGACCTCTCCGCAGTAGCGCTTGCGTCCTCTTCTTTCTTGCGGCGGCGGGCCTCTCTTTTCTTGAGTGCTTTCTGACTTTTCCGCTCCCTCTGTGCGGCTTTGGCCGCCTCTTGCTCTACCTCCCATTCGGCCTTGGCAGCTTCAAATTCCGCCCACGTAGGTGTGAGGTAGCGAGTGGCGATGAACTCGGCACGGCGGGATGCCACCGCTTCCCTACCATTCTGTGTTCGGTCTTGGGCGGCGAGGAACTCGGCACGGCGGGATGCCATCGCTTCCTTACCGGTTAGTGTGCGCCGCGGTGGCATGAACGACGCTTGGTGACAGCTCTCGTGGTCGTTGAAGGCTAGCTGGTGACAAGAGAGGTTGCATGGACGCCTGGTTGTCAATATGTGTCGCGTACACTCCAAACGCTCGTCATCCATGAGTTCACATTTTACCATCACGCTAGCGTCTGAGTGCCCTGCCCTACTGAAACCCCTTCCATCGCTAGCGCGTGCTTCCTGCCTGAAACGATCACCGTATGTCCAGAATGTCAATGCCGCATTCATCGGCCTTAACTGTAGGTGCAGTTGGTGTGTCACTGACATGCGGGCAGATGCTCGTTGGGCCCACATGTCAGTGATACAACGCACCTGCGATTAAGTCACTAAAGCAGCGTGCGCATTCACGCGACCTCTCACTGGCGCCGGCATTGCAGCAGCGCGACGGCCGAGAGAGCACCACCCGCACGGCATCCTAGTGCAAGTGATTGTTCCGCGTTAACGACACCACGACTATCCTTTCGTCCGCCACCCACATTAATGACACGCAGCTGCCACTGTACCTACTCCGGCGCCAGCCGTCCATCCGTCTGCCGTGGCTCATTGCCATTTGCCCGCTATATTAACTTGAGCCCCAGCTCCCAGCCATAGCCAAAGACCCACTCATCCTCCTCTGGTCCCTTCCTTCTGTCGGCAACACTCCAACCATGGCCTCCTAGCGCTCCAAAGCTCTCTTGGACGTACTGTCACAGGAGCAGACAAAGGACATCGATGACCCCGCTTCGGGCGCGCTACAAAGCTCTCTTGGACGTACTGTCACAGGAGAAGACAAAGGAGATCGCTGGCTCCCCCCCGGCCGCCCTCCGCCGCCACGACCACGAAGCCGGCGCGTGTGTGTGGCTGCAGCCGGCAGCGAGGAAGAGTAGTACATGGTAGGTCACCGCCGCGCTGTTCCCAGGAAGTCCACAGCTCCTCCACTCAGTAGACACCAAGCTTGGTAGAATAAACATCAGCGGCCGATTAGCCTCTTGACGATGACGTGGAGGTGAAAATCTTCAGAACCTTGTGCTCCGGAGGAGGAGGTTATCGAGGCAGATGAGGAGGAGGCAAAGGCAATAGCCGGCTTTCTCAGGATCATGGCCGGACATGGTGGTCGGGCGCCGGTGATCGTTTAGATTAGGTTTACAGTAGGTTTTAGTATGGTTTGTGCGAAATATGTAATGAATTTCGTCTAGTTTATAGGAAAAGTTTTCGAAATGTAATGAATTTCATCCGGTTAATTTGAAATTTGCTTTGTTTGCATGAATTTCGTCTAGTTAGTTCATATAGGCGTCGAAAGGTATGCGGGCAGCATTGGATGGCATCCATCAGTGTCCTTGGACAGATGCCGGTGTAAATTTGAGGGCCACCGCTAGAGATGCCCTAAGTATCATGCTATAATCGCTAATAGTGCTCCATTATTTCGTAGGGAACAGTTTTCCCTCGATCAAAATCAGATCCGCCGTGTTTCGCACTCCTCCCACGTAAGAGTGTAGACTCTGGCTTACATAAAAATGGATCAATTGGACGGCACTGTAGGACGTCATATCACTCAAACTAGCTCGCCTAACACGCGGGAAAGCACGCCCTCATCATTTTGTTCTGGATTTCTATGATCGATCGCATGAAAATGTTACACTTTGCAAGTTCAAAAGGAAAAGGCGGCACACTTACGACTCGTATGCGTCGCACCCCCGACAGTCGAGCTCGCACGCCGCTCATCAGAGGGGACACACGTTGTCTCGCATTTTCACTAACATGTTGGACTGCAATTGAATAAACCGTCGATAGCCGAAATCTAATCGCTCGGCGGGCATCGGCTAAGAAGAGAGAGACGGGGGAGGGAGAAGAGATCGCTCGCGCGCCGCGCACGGACTCGAAGAAATATATATGGTGATAATGTGAGGTGGGCCATGGAGGAGTCCGGAGTAAGTGAAGTAGAAAGGCACAAATGGTATGAACATGCGTGGCATATAGGATGTGTTTGGTTGCGTTCTCGTCTCAGCATAGTTGTTCCCTCTTCATGCATGCTCAACTCAAGACTCCTCTTCATGCATGCTTCTAGTGTATTTGTGCTAAACTAGTGTGGACTCATGCACCCTCCATACACTCTACCAAACACCCAAAAGTGGGCCGAGAAGGGAACTCACGATGAGTAATTTGGAATGGAGGGAGTACCACTAAATGTTGTACGTGCAATGCACGGTGATGTTATGGAGTACGTGCCTAAGTACTCTACTGCTACTATATTAGTTGGAGGCACATATTAGCTGTTATATTTGTTTATGTGTATGCCCCGAGACCTTCCAATTAGACATGTCTTTCTCTCCAGGTCGCACCTTGTATCGTTCATACCACTAGTACTACTACATGCGGTCTCCGAACCAGAAGTGGAAGAAGTAGAGCCGCTCTACCACACTTTTTTTTGCGCTGGGCTCTACCACGCTGTTCATGTCCCACTCCTTTCGCTCACGTGTGGGACATCCAGCACGTGCCGTGTTTGGCACTCTTCGCCGTCAGAGTTAAAACGCTAGCATTCATCAGAAATAAATAAAAAAATATAAATCAGCAGTGATACTATTTTTTTCGAAAAAATATCCTGGTCTACCCCGGTCGTATCGCAGGCCGAACCTTTCCCACTGTAAGTTGGTCGGACGAAGGAACCATCATGACTTCGTTGAATTCCGCTTCTTCAAGAAAACTTACTGTACCCACAATACTACTACCACACGCGAAGACTGGACGACACTGTACCACGTCATATCATTGAAACCCACTAGGCCATCCTAAAAAAACCACTAGGCCAAACTAGCCCGCCTATAGGTCATCTATTTTGGAACGGAAGGAGTACGTCTCTGTACTGCTATGATTTTCTGTTGTACGTCTCTGTACTTTTGCTACGATTTTCCTACCCTATGAACCAAATGAGGCCTGAAAGTATCCGTGTCGACTAAGCCTACAATTTTAGGAGCTTGGGCTATTGGCCGATCGACGACGGATAAGTATAAGCGTACCACGAGCTCATCAGCCCCAACGTTTCTCTTCGGTGAGTGTTTTGCAAGTACTATAGTTTGCATAGTAGCTAGCCTACTAACACCAAGAATCATCAGACAAGCCCTGCTGATATGATAAATAGTTCAAACTTACATCTAAGCATGCCATATATTACATCAAAAGCTGGTGAGGATACATCTGTTTCCATAACTCGGAGAGGGTTCGCATGATTCACTATCAAAACAAAAGTAGGAAGTACCGCCCACACAAGACAGTGCACTAGCCCTAAGATGGTTTGATAACACGCATCATTCTGGTAATTAAACACAGGGCAATGCGAACTACCCTAAAGGATTAGCGCGACCAACTATTTCTTGTCATCAATCTCTCGGGCAATGACCACAACACTGACAGCGGCATGGGAATCGATCTCTGGGGAGATCTCCACATGACTGACCAGGACATCGGAATCGATCTCTGGGGCAATGTCCATGGGATGGACAGCGGCATCGGAATCGATCTCCGGGGCGATGCCAACATGACGGACGACGACATTGAACACGATCTCTGGGGCGTTGTCCACAGGACGGGTCGCGACATCGGAATCATCAAGGACGTCCACCGGCACCTGCACAACCCTAACATATTAGCAAGCACATTGCAAATAATCAAAAACCACAACTATGGTAATAAGCCATTATTTTTTACCTTGTGCAGCTCACCGGGGGATCCCATCCTCCGGGGGCCATCTCCTCGTCCTCGATGGGGGCCATCACCTTGCCAGGGGAATACTGCTTCTCAACGGTGACTATCTCCTCAAACTCGGCCTTGAGCCTCACATAGGTGTCCATGAGAGTTTCTGGGGTAGGCACGATGGGGCCCTTGCTGTTCTTCCAACTTTCTTTGAGGAGTTCGTCCGCTAACGTCATCAACTCTTTGGCCAGTGCTTGTTTCTTGGAGTTCTTCATCTCCATGGGTTGGCACGCCAACATGGTCCACTCGTTGGTCGGTGCTCGCTTCCTGGAGATCGTTGTCTCTAGTGGGTTGTCCGCCGGCAACTCTTTGCCTAGTGCTCCAGGATCCATCAATGAACTGACAAACATAAAGTAATCGAAAGGAAACCACAATCGCAATGAAAACATGAAAAGAATAGGCTGTGAGAATCGATCGGTGCTTCACAAAAAGAAGATTCTTGGAATGAAAATATAGCAGCATCACTAATTCGCCCACCTTTCCTTCGTTGGTACACAAGAAAAATGGCAGAAGTGAGTAGCCTGGAGTGAGGTTTTCTTCAATAAAGGGGAGAAAGGGGTTCAACAAGCGTTCGAGTGAAATGATGGTTGCTTCGTCCAGTCCAACTTCGAGGCCACCTTATCACTGCTGGTAAAGGTGTGCATTTTGTGATATGACGGGTCATGATGGCCACACCGGGGTGACCAATGAGTTTCGACTATAGCACCTCACTGTGATTTGGTGGATGGCACACGGGCCCGGATGCTTTGATGTCCCGCATGTAGATAGAGTGGCTAGTCATATAGGAGTGCTCAATATTGTGAACCACGACCAAGGCAGAGAGGAAAACGAGAGAACTATGTAATTAATGCATGAGTTTAATTAGGGTAGTTCTGTAAAGTATGAGATACATTCCTCCAATTGCAAAATGCCTTGGTTGATGAGATTTGAGATTTGAGCCCTATAAGAGCATGGTTAATAGAATAGCCAGATGTTGGCTATAAGACTAGCCACAATGCAGAGTAACATACACTAGTAACATGCACATATTCATAGACTATGTTACTACCTTCATAGTGGGTAGTAACATAAGTATGATAACATGCAAAGCCTTATTTATTAGGTTGTAGACTCATATTGCATTGGGACATATGATGTTACAGTAACTAGCTAAGTTACTCAAACTACCTCTCTCCTCATTAACTTATTGCCACATAAGCAAATTTGCTGAGTTGGACTCGATGTTACTGCTAAAGTTACTTCCACTATGGCTAGTCTAAGCCAGTGCCATGTCATCTATAGCCCATCTTATAGGCAACATGTACAATAGTAGATCAAAAGAGTGTACTACTTTTTTATTATGTGGCCCACCTTTCATTCTCACAAAGTGCCTAGGAGCACGTCCTAGAGATGGCTCTTCACGTAGAGCCCGCTTAGATTCTCTCTCCTCTTCTCTTTCCTCCAACTAAGCAGAAATATACTAGTTTAATCCTTATAGCCTGCTGACTCAGCTCTATTGTACTTGCTCTAAACCGGAAGGGAGGGAGTACTGCACGCGGTGTAGTCTAGTCACTTGTTGAAATCTCTAGAAAGGCAAATACTCCTTTTCGGTTTATAGGGCTATACTAGAAAGTACTAGTACTACAATAGTAGGCTCAAATAGCAATTTTATCTCATGCAAGAGCCTCGCTATATGCGTGCTCCAAGGCACCGCACCACGCGAGCGTTCGCAACTGCCACGTTAGGGTTGCTCTTGGCTCTTCGCCTCTTTGAGAAGACGAACAATGATGTTACTCCTACTTCCACAGTATCGAATCCACTGTTGCATGTCTATCCACCTCGTGCGGGAGGGATAGCATGTAGCGCAAGCTCCTACTAGTCCTGCCAAGGGAGGGACGTAGCTTTATTGACTTACTGCTCATGCCTTTGCGTCTATGACAGGTGGTTGCCCCACCTATCATGCGGCCAAAGGCAGGTGCAGTTAAGGCACTGGAGCTCAGTCCACGAGGGAGAGGGCGTTGTAGTAATCAAACTTCTCGGTCTTGTACGAGTTAACGCAACACATCAAAGCACTGCACTCGATATAAGTCTTTTTACACATTTCAAATGGACTACAACATACGGATGTATGTAGACATATTTTGCTTCGTATGTAGTCACTTGTTGCAATCTCTAAAAATACATATATTTGGAAACGGAGGGAGTACAACGCATGCCGTGACTTCCCTTTTGATACTTGCATGTGTTGATTTGATGCACCTTGCCAAATTTTGACTATAAATTTAACTAACCAATTTTTCATGCATGTCACAAAAAATTACGGGGCTGTTTGGATTATGACTATGTTTGTCTTATGTTGCCACATTATTTTTCCCACACTTGCCTAACTTGAGTTGCTCAAATTGTTAGACACACTTTGGCTTGCCTAAGGGAATCTTGCCACACTTTTTGTGTCTATGACATGTGGGGTTCACTGCTAATAAAAAATTCTTGTCTTAGGTGTGGCTAATAAAAAAGACTTATATTTAGGAACAGAGGGAGTAGAAAATATAAATAATAATGCATGTTGGGGCCACCCACGTTTCTGATAATTTTAGCTGTGGGCTTGATCACAATTTTTACGAGGGGGTGGTTGTTCATTTAATGGAGGGACTTGTACCAGACTTGAACGATACAAAGTGCGACCTGGCACACTGTAACACCACTTGGAACAAGCGGGTAGCTATCTCAAAAAATAATCAACAACTAAAAGAACGACGACCTGGCATGTAGTACACAATTTTAAATGATTGTTTTGATGGAGTGAAAAAGGAAAACTACCCCACTATGTATATATAGGCTGGAGCCTCCGCGCTTGCTTGCTAGGGTTGCTCTATTCACACACTCTCATCCTCTCCAGATCTAAACAAGATAGGGGTGGTAAAACTGTCTTTCTCCCTTCAAAAAACACTGTCTTTCTATCCTCACCGCTGGTTACAGATCCGGATGCATCCCCCTCCATCGGTGAAGGGGGGCAGTGTTTAGGCCGTCGTCGACAGCGAGGGAGGAGACCCACTGTCGGCCGCATCGTTATCTCTGGCCGAGCGCCAGCGCAGGAGGTTCTCCGATCCCTTCGTCGTTGCCCTAGTGTGGGCGGATCCGGCCTCCCGGCGCCCACCTATCAACATCCCGAGGACCTTCAGGTATATCTTCCTTCGAAACCGCCTTAGCTCTACTTGCCCAGCTCACTACGTCGCTGCATGTGCATCATTTTCTACCTCTTAGCCCCTCTCGATCGGATGGTCCAACATCACCTATTCTTTCTTCTATTGTTAGAGGTAAAGCTACTTCATGGAGTCGAATCTTGTACTTGGTTCAAAGAAGAAATAAAGTGGGGTGGGGGAATTTAGTATGTACATCGGACTTGGTACAAACAGGAAGGAAAGTGGGTGAAAGTAGTACAGACTGGTCATCCAACCGGTCTCTTGGTCGAAAAGGGAAATATCATGGTAACACTGTACGCAGTGGTATGACCAGGACTAGATTTGCTATCCACACATAGGAGTAGGTGGCTAGAGTTAACAAAAATGGGACTAACCAAGATATGTTTCTTGGATGTTTGTTTCTCGGGGCAACAAACTCTGAATCACCACTTTATGCCCCTATTTAGGTACATGGTGCTGGACTATTGGTGCACCCACTGTCCCATGCCCTTATACCAAATATTTAGCTGTTCTTAATCTAATGCCCCTGGTAAAATGAAGCCATGCCACTATTATAAGCCATGACAAGTTTAGCCAAATGTTTTTGCTTGTAATTGTTTGAGACTTTGACTATTTCCATTGTAGCTTTTTGTGTAAACAGGGATATCCATTTCACCAGGTTGCTATTGTGACCTTTTGGTGCACCGCACAAGACACTTCTTAAAAGAAGTGACTTTTGTGTTGTTTAACTGGAATGTCAGAATGGAAGAGTTGATTCATTTCGGTGGAACTGAACAAAGGGAGATGTGTGTTCCAATCCTCATCATCCATATTGATGCCATAGCCTTCCTTTAGGTAAGAATGATATTTAATGCATGTGTTCATCTCAATTTTGCGACTCCCATGAGAAAATAATGCTATTGTTTACTAGTACACTTGTACTCCCTCACCGACAAAACCAATTCAGAAATAGAATGCCAATTATGTACTTGGTTTCACCAACTGGTGAGGAGAAAGAGAAACAGAGGATGAAGAGGAAGAAGAAGAAGAATAAACAGTGCCAAGGTGATCTTGCTAAAGCCAGAGGCCTCAGTCAAGGCCATTCAAGGGCTCCGACAACGTCTACCTTACATGTGAGACGATCCTGTGCAAATAGGGATCATGTTGTGCCAATCATACATTTTAGTGGAACTACACAAGACAATACAATGAACTGTATCCCAGCCAGTGCTTTAACTCTGCTGGAAGTTCTTGGTAATCTTTCGATATAATCTCAGCACTAGTAAACAAGAGTGATTTCAACCATACATTTGAAGTGCACAAAAATATACACTATTGAGTGATTCCAGTGAGTGCTTTATCATCTCTTATGGGACTACATGAATAAGCTTTTTTCCTCAGGTTTGTCCCAGCCTAAGGCCTTCATCCATATTAGTTTATTGTCATCTCTATTTGTATCATGCTACTGTCATGAGAAACTCCGTTATCTTTACACATTAAAGTTTTGCAACCTATGATACATGGCAATGCTTTGAGTGTTGAGCTAATTGGCACTGATTAAATAAAAAAATACCCCTCTTTAAGCAAGACTACTATGTTGCTAACTTTACACATTAAGATAATGAGGGTGCTTCTATTTGTTAGTTTATGTTTCATCAACTAGTCCCACTATTACAGTAATCTCACTCTCTCAATATATGTGCCAACAGGGATGCTCGATTTTGGTGGAACTGCACAAAAACTTTGGGTGTTTCATTGCCTCGACAGCTTCCTTCCTTTCCTGTCAGTCGCTAATCTGGGCTTGCATTCTTCCTTTGCTGTCAGTCGCTTGGATTATCTCGGCATCCAGTCAAAGGAAATAGTAATTGATATGCTACCTCACACAGGTTGGTACTGGTCTTTATCCTGATTATTGTGCTTGTCATATGTATTGGTAATTTGGTATTGTGCTACTGTTTGCAGATTTCATAAAGGAGTAACCTGGAGCCTGAACTTGCAGGCAAATCATTACATTGGGTGATTTCAGTAGAACTGCACAAAAAGATCAGATGGACAGGTACTTATGCTGCTGCTATGTACTCCAAAGTTCACTCAGACAAGCACCGATGTTGATAAGAAGAAGTGCCTATATTCATTCGAGTATCAACTGGCGTCAACCAGTTGTCAAACTCCAAGTATTAGGAGAGTGAACACCAAAAATATTGCTTAGCGCATAGCCCAGAAAAACGCAGTCCAGTGTTTGGTCCCAACTTGTGCCTTTTGGTTATCGGCAGATATGGTAGCGAACTGTATGGCATGAAGTCTAAAGATTCCAGACAAGTTGGTTGACGCGTATATTCATCTGGCACTTAATCAGTCTGCATGCCAGGGAAGCTCCTTTTCAGTTGAACTGCACAAAAAAATTGGGTGGTTCATTTTCTCAACCGCCTCCTTTCTCGTCTGCAATGTAGAATTTTGGCGAGCTACAGGACCAAGATGAGCCAGTAAACTAGTTGGATGAAAGTAGTGGCCAAGTTGCTCAAACCTCCCTCGGCACGAGGCCATTATTTGAGGATAAACCTACAAGCAAAGTTCAGATTATCTTTGCTGCCTCTTATGTACTTGAAAGTTTACTCGTACAAGCATTAATTTTAGCAACAAGTACCTCCGACTAAACACCATTTACCAGACTGCAATGTAGAATTTTGGCGAGCTACAGGACCAAGATGAGCCAGTAAACTAGTTGGATGAAAGTAGTGGCCAAGTTGCTCAAACCTCCCTCAACACGAGGCCACAATTTGAGGATAAACCTACAAGCAAAGTTCAGATTGTCTGTTCTGCCTCTTATGTACTCGAAAGTTTACTCGTACAAGCATTAATTTTAGCAAGAAGTACCTCCGACTGAACACCATTTACCAGTCTGTACCCTAGGTAATTAAAGTTCGTCCATGGATCATATTGGCTGTGATCTCATTCATTTGGATGAATAAACATACTGATCATGTGTATATCTGAATCTTTTTGTGAATTATCTATGAATATTGTTGTGTGATCTATCAATCATTTGGATCCATAGACATGCTGAACTTGTGTATATATGAATCTTCTGAGTTGTTGATAGTGAATGTTGGCTATGAATATGAACGTGTCTTGTGAACCTGAGTTTTATATGAATGTTTACCTTTTCTGTTGTACATGTGTGTGAACTTGTTAGTATGCCTATTGTGGGGTACGTGACGTGTGGGTGTCAACGGCACACCTTCTTCCCGAGAAGAATTGCACCTGCTTTGTTAGGGTAGCAACGACGCATCAGCTCTTTTTAATATTTTTGCTCTGTTTTGCCCCCTCCCCCGCTCAACCCCTGCCGTAATGTTTTCGGCCTCAAAACAAACATAGTATTGCGTTGTTTTTGGGGCTTGATGAAAAATCGAGTGCTGGTTTCTGTAGGTTGGCCCGCCCAGCAAATGGGTTGCTGGTCCACCACGGACTAGGAGGCTAAAAATACAAGTTGTATGGTGTAGAGGCAAGTAAAAACATGCCATCGAGAGCCATCCATGAAGAAAAAAATTCGCTCCTGATGTGCTTCTTCAGTCATGCCGCCGGCCCCCTCTTTAATCCAGTTCGCTCAGGGATCTGGTATCATTTTTTTCCAGAGGGCGAACAAGTATCAGCTAGGCCTAGGTTTTGTATTTTAACATGCGTAGCCCACGACATACAGTGACAGTGGTTTCAAATTATTTTTTGAGGTCCATACCGGCCTATGGGCTTTTTATTAAAGATCGGCAGCGCAATGTATTTTTTAACCACATTATATATATATTTACATTATTACTATTATCGTATATTTTATAGAGAGTTATATATACATTATAAAAACATCGCACGTGTTATGAATTTATAAAAGTAAATGTTTAACAGAAGTTGGCAAGGAAAACCCTGGTTGTTTTTGACTCACAGGCAAGGAAAATCCTGGTGATTGCGTACAAAAGCTTGCGAAGAGTTTAAGGACCAATGTAATAATAATGCGCTCATTTTTATTTTGAGCAATAGCTCTCTAATTTGTTAATTATGTATATAAAAAATGTGCCTCTCCGGTTTATTTTTTTTGATATTAATTGCTCCTTCTATCATAACATTATATATATAACGAGCCCAACTAATTCGTGTATTTGAAGGAAATGCAAATGGGCTGGGGTTCCTTAGAAAATATAAATGGGCCATATTGACGTGAAATTATTTGTTCACCCGGCCCAGCAAATGGACTGTACATTCTAGAAAACATGGGTTAAATATATGCCACATTTTTGCAGGCTGACATGTGGGCCAATAGGTCGAAGCCTACGCAGGGCGTTGTCAACTTGGTCAACAAATGATTATGACATCCACAACCATTGGATTTATATCCAACAACCGGCGTGCACCTTCAATCTCTCGTTTTCTTCCTCCAGCGTCGCCGGGACCGCCTGGTCCAGCCTCCGGCGGCTAGCGGCTCTGCTTAGCACGCATCACTGCGAAGCGCTACCCCATCGCCGGCCAGGCTATCCCCCCACCCATCTACACCTTCTGTTATTCTCCACCGACTGCAGCCCCACGCCGCACCAGAACCAGTTATAACCCTTCTCCTCCTCTCAATCTGCGAATCCACGACCGTGTCTTCCCATCTCCGAGTCGTTCCCTTCCGGGGCCTCGCCGTCGTCTACCGCCCCGTTGCGCTCGGTGCGGCATGGTCAATAAACGAGAGTCATTGGAAGAGGACTGTACATGGAGAGCCTGATGGCTGGGACCCACGAGGTCCATGGTTGCACGCATGGAAAGTTCCTCCAAGCTGAAAAAAGGTTTCCTCCACCTGACAGCTGGGACCCACCGACTGTATCTTTGCAAGGAAGGAAGTGCCTCCTTGTTATGTGAAAATTATTTTTCCTCCCGTTGACAGCTGGGACCCGTCAGATTTGGTGGCTGACTTGTGGGCCTACTAAGCAGACATGTACACAGGGCTTTGTCAACTTAATCAACAAATGATTCTAGCAGATGGACCGTTGGATGTTAATCCAACAGCCGTGCTCCTTCTTCAACCTCTATTCTTGCTCATGTCTCCCGTGGGCAGCACCGCGGCTGTGCCGCCGCGCACCTGAACCAGTTAAGTTTCCCACTCCTCTCCATCTACGACTCCACTGCCTCCTCTTCCCCATCTACATGTAGTTCCAGTCTGGGGCCTTGCCGTCGTCCACCGGCCTTGGTGCGCTCGGCACGGTGTGGTCAACATGGTGAACAACCGAGAGTCATCGGAAGATGACTGTACGTGAGAGGCTGATAGTGGGGACGCACCACACCCATGGATGCATGCATGCAACAGAACGCGGCGTGGTCAACATGGTCAAGGAACGACTTCCATCGAAAGTGTACTGTATGTGAAGAGGCTGACAGCTGGGTCCACCGCTGCAGCAAGGAAGTGCCTCCTTATTATGCGGGAAATAATGATTCCTCCACCTGACAGCAGGGACCCACCGGACGGGCCACCGTATTTTGTGAAAAAAACATTTCCCCCTAACTACTGGGACCCACCGGACGGGCCACCGTATTTCACGAAAAAACGTTCCCCCCGCTGTCAGCTCGGACCCACCGGAAGTGCCTCCTTATTACACAAAAAAAATGAATAGTCCCCCTGCTAGCTGGGACCCAGTATAGTGGGAGGCTGACTTGTGGGCCTACTAAGTTGACGGGGATGGAGGGCTTTGTCAACTTAGTCAATATGCACGATTCTAGCTCCAGTGAATGTACGATGTCCATCCAATGGCCGTAGTGCTTCTTCAACCTCTGGTCTTCTTGCTCCAGCCACCCAAACCAGCGCCAATCGTGCCGCGTGCTCCTTCCTCCCGTGGCCAGCTGTGATGCCACGGAGGCCTCACCACCCCCTACACCTCCCACCGCTGGCCAGGCCATCCCTCTACTCACCCACACCCCCTGTTATTCTGCGGCGACGGCAGCCTCACACTGTAGCCGAACCAGTGAACCCTCATACTCCTCTACGCGTGGGCATCCACTGTTGCGTCTTCCCCGGCTCCGCGTCGTCCCCTTCCTAGGCCTCGCCTTCGTCCACCGCCCTGGTGCTCTCGGTGCGGCGTGGTCAACGTGGTCAAGGAATGGCTTCCATCGGACATGGACTGTACGAGGAGAGGCTCACAGCTGGCTCCACGGCCGCAGCAAGGAAGTGCCTTGTTATTACATGGAAAATAATGATTCCTCCATCTGACAGCAGGGACCCATCGGACAGGCAACCGTATTTTGCAAAAAAAATGTTTCCCCCTGACCGCTGGGACCTACCAGCTACATCTTCGCACATAAGGAAGTGTGTCCGGGCAAAAAAAAATGATTCGCTCGCTGACTGCTGGGACTCACCAGCTACATCTTTGCACGCAAGGAAGTGCCTGACAGTCGGGACCCACCTGGTCGAAGCGTACGTGGAGTTGTCATTTTGTTTGCGAATGTGTACGTACATACTGGTCGATGTAGAGGCCCGCACGTAGCATGTACACGTACGTACAACGGCCGGGGTGCAAGAAAGTAAATACGGCCACATACATACATACGGGCAGGGTCTCGAACGCCTACTCACGTGTACGTATGCTACGTCTTGAGCTTGCGTTGGTTTTCCCCGAAGAGAAAGGGATGATGCAGCAGAGTAGCGTAAGTATTTCCTCAGTTTTTGAGAACCAAGGTATCAATCAAGTAGGAGGCCACGCTCAAGTCCCTCGTACCTGCACAAAACGATAGCTACTCGCAGCCAACTTGATTAGGGGTTGTCAAGCCCTTCACGGTCACTTACGAGAGTGAGATCTGATAGATATAATATTTTTGGTATTTTTGATATAAAGATGCAAAGTAAAAAGTAAAGGCAAAGTAAAAAGCAAAACAATATTAAAGTGATGGAGATTGATATGATGAGAATAGACCCGGGGGCCATAGGTTTCACTAGTGGCTTCTCTCAAGAGCATAAGTATTCTACGGTGGGTGAACAAATTACTGTTGAGCAATTGATAGAATTGAGCATAATTATGAGAATATCTAGGCATGATCATGTACATAGGCATCACATCCGTGACAAGTAGATGAAACAATTCTACATCTAGTACTATTACTCCACTCATCGACCGCTATCCAGCATGCATCTAGAGTATTAAGTTAGAAATAGAGTAACGCCTTAAGCAAGATGACATGATGTAGAGAGATAAATTCATGCAATATGAAATAAACCCCATCTTGTTATCCTCGATGGCAACGATACAATATGTGCCTTGCTGCCCCTTCTGTCACTGGGTAAGGACACCGCAAGATCGAACCCAAAGCTAAGCACTTCTCCCATGGCAAGAACTACCAATCTAGTTGGCCAAACCAAATGGATAATTCGAAGAGACATGCAAAGATAACCAATCATACATAAAAGAATTCAGAGAAGATTCAAAACTATTCATAGATAGACTTGATCATAAACCCACAGTTCATCAGTCTCAACAAACACACGCAGAAAGAAGATTACATCGAATAGATCTCCACAAGAGAGGGGGGGACTTTGTATTGAGATTCAAAGAGAGAGAAGAAGCCATCTAGCTACTAACTATGGACCCGAAGGTCTGAGGTAAACTACTCACACTTCATCTGAGGGGCTAGGATGATGTAGAAGCCCTCCGTGATGACGGCCCTCTTCTAGCGGAGCTCCGGAATAGGCCCCAAGATGGGATCTCGTGGATACAGAAAGTTGCGGCGGTGGAATTAGGTTTTTGGCTCCTGTTTTGATCATTTGGGGGTATGTGTGTATATATTGGAGGAAGGAGTACGTCGGTGGAGCACCAAGGGGCCAACGAGGAAGGGGGCGCACCCTAGGGGGGGCGGGCGCGCCCGCACCTTTGTGACCTCCTCTTTGATCCCTTGCAGTAGGGTCCAAGTCTCCTGGATCACGTTCGGTGAGAAAATCACGTTCCCTAAAATTTTATTCCGTTTGGACTCCGTTTGATATTCTGTTTATCCAAAACACTGAAATAGGCAAAAAACAGCAATTCTGGGCAGGGCCTCCGGTTAATAGGTTAGTGCCAAAAATAATATAAAAGTGGAAAATAAAGCCCAATATAGTCCAAAACAGTAGATAATATAGCATGGAGAAATAAAAAAAATATAGATACATTGGAGACGTATCAGGCATCCCCAAGCTTAATTCCTGCTCGTCCTCGAGTAGGTAAATGATAAAAAGAGAATTTTTGATGCGGAGTGCTACTTGGCATAATTTCAATGCAAATCTTCTTAATTGTGGTATGAATATTCAGATTAGAAAGATTCAAGACAAAAGTTTATATTGACATAAAAATAATAATACTTCAAGCACACTAACAAAGCAATTATGTCTTCTCAAAATAACATGGCCAAAGAAAGTTATCCCTACAAAATCATATAGTCTGGCTATGCTCCATCTTCACCACACAAAGTATTTAAATCATGCACAACCCCGATGACAAGCCAAGCAATTGTTTCATACTCTAACTTTTCAATATTTTTTCAATCTTCATGCAATAGATGAGCGTGAGCCATGGACATAGCACTATAGGTGGAATAGAATGGTGGTTGTGGAGAAGACAAAAAGGAGAAGATAGTCTCACATCAATTGGTGTATCAATGGGCTATGGAGATGCCCATCAATAGATATCAATGTGAGTGAGTAGGGATTGCCATGCAACGGATGCACTAGAGCTATAAATGTATGAAAGCTCAACAAAATAAACTAGTGGGTGTGCATCCAACTTGCTTGCTCACGAAGACCTAGCGCAATTTTTGAGGAAGCCCATCATTGGAATATACATGCCAAGTTCTATAACGTATAATTCCCACTAGTATATGAAAGTGATAACATATGAGACTCTCTATATGAAGAACATGGTGCTACTTTGAAGCACAATATATGAGAATCGCTATATCATGGTGCTACTTTGAAGCACAAGTGTGGAAAAAAGGATAGTAGCATTGCCCATTTTTTTTGGGACTTCTTTTCTTTTCTTTGGCCTTTTTTTATTTGGGACAATGCTCTATTGAATGATGATCATCACACTTCTATTTATTTACAACTCAACGATTACAACTCGATACTAAAACAAAGTATGACTCTATATGGATGCCTCCGGCGGTGTACCAGGATATGCAATGAATCAAGAATGACAAGTATGAAAGAATTATGAATGGTGGCTTTGCCACAAATACTATGTCAACTACATGATCATGCTAAGCAATATGACAATGATGGATGTGTCATGATGAACTAGATGGTGGAAATTTGCATGGCAATATATCTCGGAATGGCTATGGAAATGCCATAATAGGTAGGTATGGTGGCTGTTTTGAGGAAGGTATATGGTAGGTGTATGGTACCGCCGAAAGTTGCGCGGTATTAGAGAGGCTAGCAAGGGTGGAAGGGTGAGGGTGCGTATGATCCATGGACTCAACATTAGTCATAAAGAACTCATATAGTTATTGCAAAAATCTAGAAGTTATCAAAGCAAAGTATTACGCGCATGCTCCTAGAGGGGTAGATTGGTTGGAAAGACCATCGCTCATCCCCGACCGCCACTCATAAGGAAGACAATCAATAAATAAATCATGCTCCGAGTTCATCACATAACAGTTCACCATACATGCATGCTATGGGAATCACAAACTTCAACACAAGTATTCTTTAAATTCACAACTACTCAACTAGCATGACTTTAATATTATCACCTCCATATCTCAAAACAATTATCATGCTTCAATCTTTTCTTAGTATTCAACACACTCAAAAGAAAATTTCACAAATCTTGAATACCAAGCATATTATTATTAAGCAAATTACCATGCTATTAAGAGACTCTTAAAATAATTTAAGTGAAGCATGAGAGATCAATAGTTTCTTTAAAACGAATCCACCACCGTGCTCTAAAAGATCTAAGTGAAGCACATAGAGCAAAATTATAACGCTCAAAAGATATAAGTGAAGCACATAGAGCAAAATTATCTAGCTAAAAATATATAAGTGAAGCACATAGAGCAAAACTACTTAGCTCAAAGGATATAAGTGAAGCACATAGAGCAAAACTACTTAGCTCAAAAGATATAAGTGAAGCACATAGAGTATTCTATAAAATTTTAATTCATATATGGCTCTCTCAAAAGGTGTGTACAACAAGGATGATTGTGGCATACTAACAAACAAAGACACAAATAATACAAGACGCTCCAAGCAAAACACATATCATGTTGGTGAATAAAAATATAGCTCCAAGTAAATTACCGATGGAAGTGGACGAAAGAGGGGATGCCTTCCGGGGCATCCCCAAGCTTTGACTTTTTGATGTCCTTGGACTATCTTGGGGGTGCCATGTGCATCACCAAGCTTAGGCTCTTGCCACTCCTTGTTCCATGATCCATCAAAAGAATTCACCCAAAACTTGAAAACTTCACAACACAAAACTCAAAATAGAAAACTCGTGAGCTCCGTCAGCGAAAGAAAACAAAAGACCACTTCAAGGTACTGTAATGAACTCATTATTAATTTATATTGGTGTTAAACCTACTGTATTCCAACTTCTCTATGGATTATAAACTATTTTACTAGCCATAGATTCATCAAAATAAGCAAACAACACACGAAAAACAGAATCTGTCAAAAACAGAACACTATATAGTAATCTGTAGCTAGCGCAAGATCTCGAACCCCAAAAATTCTAAAATAAATTTCTGGACGTTAGGAATTTATCTATTAATCATCTGCAAAAAGAATTAACAAGATATCACTCTTCAAATAAAAAAGACAGCAGTTCTCGTGAGCGCTAAAGTTTCTGTTTTTTACAGCAAGTTCAACAAGACATTCCCCAAGTCTTCCCAATGGTTCTACTTGGCACAAACACTAATTAAACACAAAAAACACAAACAAAACAGTGGCTAAATAAATTATTTATTACTAAACAGGAGCAAAAATAAAGGAATAAAAATAAAATTGGGTTGCCTCCCAACAAGCGCTATCGTTTAACGCCCCTAGCTAGGCATAACAAGCAAGGATAGATCTAGGTATTGCCATCTTTGGTAGGCAATCCATAAGTGGCTCTCATGATAGTTTCATAAGGTAATTTTATTTTCTTTCTTGGAAAGTGTTCCATGCCCTTTTTTAATGGAAATTGAAATCTAATATTCCCTTCCTTCATATCAATAATCGCACCAACCGTTCTCAGGAACGGTCTACCAAGAATAATAGGGCAAGAAGGATTGCAATCTATATCAAGAACAATGAAATCTACGGGCACATAATTCCTATTTGCAACAATAAGAACATCATTAATTCTTCCCATAGGTTTCTTAATAGTGGAATCCGCAAGATGCAAGTTTAGAGAGCAATCATCAAAATTACGGAAATCTAGTAAATCACACAAAGTCTTGGGAATAGTAGAGACACTAGCACCCAAATCACACAAAGCATAAAACTCATGATCTTTAATTTGAATTTTAATAGTTGGTTCCCACTCATCATAGAGTTTTCTAGGGATAGAAACTTTCAACTCAATTTTTTCTTCATAATATTGCATCAAGGCATCAACAATATGTTCGGTGAAGGCTTTATTTCGACTATAAGCATGTGGAGAATTTAGCACGGATTGCAACAAGGTAATACAATCAATCAAAGAGCAAATTTCATAATTAAATTCCTTGAGATCCAATATAGTGGGTTTAGCAACATCTAGATTTTTATTTCTTTCAATCCCACTTCCATTAATTTCATCATTAAGATCTAAATACTCCAAATTTTTAGAATGCCTTCTAGGTAAATGAAGATCATATTCAGTTTCATCAAGATTCATATTCCCAAATAAAGATTTAATTGGAGACACATCAATAACTTTTAGATCTTCATCTTGATTTTCATAGGAATTGGAATAACATGCTTTAATAAAGGCATCTTTGGAAGCACGCATCCTAGCGGTTCTTTCCTTACACTCATCAATTGAAATTATCATGGCTTTAAGAGACTCATTGATATCATGCTTAGGTGGAATAGATCTAAGTTTCAAAGCATCAACATGAAGAGCAATTCTATCAACGTTCCTAGCCAAATCATCAATCTTAAGCAATTTTTCTTCAATCATAACATTAAAATTATTTTGCGAAGAAATAAATTCTTTAATATTAGATTCAAAATCAAAGGGCATCTTATTATAATTTCCATAAGAGTTGTTGTAGGAATTCCCATAATTATTAGAAGGATTACTAGGATATGGCCTAGGATTAAAATTCCCTCTATAGGCGTTGTTACCAAAATTATTCCTACCAACAAAATTCACATCCATAGATTCATTGTTATTCTCAATCAAAGTAGACAAAGGCATATCATTAGGATCAAAAGAAACACTCTTAGTAGCAAATAATTTCATAAGTTCATCCATCTTTCCACTCAACACATTAATTTCTTCTATCGCATGCACTTTTTTATTAGAAGTTCTTTCAGTATGCCATTGAGAATAATTAACCATAATATTATCTAGGAGTTTAGTAGCATCTCCTAAAGTGATTTCCATAAAAGTGCCTCCCGCGGCCGAATCTAAAAGATTTCTAGAAGCAAAATTCAATCCGGCATAAAATTTTTGTATAATCATCCACAAATTCAAACCATGAGTAGGGCAATTACGTATCATTAATTTCATTCTCTCCCAAGCTTGTGCAACATGTTCATGATCAAGTTGTTTAAAGTTCATAATATCGTTTCTAAGAGAGATGATCTTAGCGGGAGGAAAATACTTAGAGATAAAAGCATCTTTGCACTTGTTCCATGAATCAATACTATTCTTAGGCAAAGACAAAAACCAAGCTTTAGCACGATCTCTAAGCTAAAAAGGAAATAGCTTCAATTTAACGACATCATTATTGACATCTCTTTTCTTTTGCATATCACATAAATCAACGAAGCTATTCAGATGAGTAGCGGCATCTTCACTAGGAAGGCCGTCGAATTGATCTTTCATAACAAGATTCAACAAAGCAGTATTAATTTCACAATATTCAGCATCGGTAAGAGGAGCAATCGGAGTGCTAAGGAAATCATTATTATTGGTATTGGTGAAGTCACACAATTTAGTGTTATCTTGAGCCATCGCGACAAACAAGCAATCTAACACACAAGCAAACAAAAAGCAAGCGGACAAAAGAGGCAAATAGAGAGGGAGGACAGGGAGAGAGAGAGGGCGAATAAAATGGCAAGGGTGAATTGGGGGGAGAGGAAAATGAGAGGCAAATGGCAAATAATGTAATGCGAGAGATAGAGATTGTGATGGGTACTTGGTATATTGACTTTTTGCGTAGACTCCCCGGCAACGGTGCTAGAAATCCTTCTTGCTACGTCTTGAGCTTTCATTGGTTTTCCCCGAAGAGGAAGGGATGATGCAGCATAGTAGCGTAAGTATTTCCTCAGTTTTTGAGAACCAAGGTATCAATCCATTAGGAGGCCACGCTCAAGTCCCTCGTACCTACACAAAACGATAGCTACTCGCAACCAACACGATTAGGGGTTGTCAAGCCCTTCACGGTCACTTACGAGAGTGAGATCTGATAGATATAATATTTTTGGTATTTTTGATATAAAGATGCAAAGTAAAAAGTAAAGGCAAAGTAAAAAAGCAAAACAATATTAAAGTGATGGAGATTGATATGATGAGAATAGACCCAGGGGCCATAGGTTTCACTAGTGGCTTCTCTCAAGAGCATAAGTATTCTACGGTGGGTGAACAAATTACTATTGAGCAATTGATAGAATTGAGCATAATTATGAGAATGTCTAGGCATGATCATGTACATAGGCTTCACGTCCGTGACAAGTAGATCGAAACGATTCTGCATCTACTACTATTAATCCACTCATAGACCGCTATCTAGCATGCATCTAGAGTATTAAGTTAAAAACAGAGTAACGCCTTAAGCAAGATGACATGATGTAGAGAGATAAATTCATGCAATATGAAATAAACCCATCTTGTTATCCTCGATGGCAACGATACAATACGTGCCTTGCTGCCCCTTCTCTCACTGGGTAAGGACACCGCAAGATCGAACCCAAAGCTAAGCACTTCTCCCATGGCAAGAACTACCAATCTAGTTGGCCAAACCAAACGGATAATTCGAAGAGACTTGCAAAGATAACCAATCATACATTAAAGAATTCAGAGAAGATTCAAATATTATTCATAGATAGACTTGATCATAAACCCACAATTCATCGGTCTCAACAAACACACCGCAAAAAGAAGATTACATCGAATAGATCTCCACAAGAGAGGGGGAGAACTTTGTATTGAGATTCAAAGAGAGAGAAGAAGCCATCTAGCTACTAACTATGGACCCGAAGGTCTGAGGTAAACTACTCACACTTCATTGGAGGGGCTAGGATGATGTAGAAGCCCTCTGTGATGACGGCCCTCTTCCGGCGGAGCCCCAGAATAGGCCCCAAGATGGGATCTCATGGATACAGAAAGTTGTGGCGGTGGAATTAGGTTTTTGGCTCCTGTTCTGATCGTTTGGTGGAACGTGTGTATATATAGGAGAAAGGAGTATATCGGTGGAGCACCGAGGGGCCCACGAGGCAGGGGGCGCGCCCTAGGGGGGGGGGCGCCCCCACCCTCGTGACCTCCTCTTTGATCCCTTGCAGTAGGGTCCAAGTCTCCTGGATCACGTTCGGTGAGAAAATCATGTTCCCGAAGATTTTATTCCGTTTGGACTCCGTTTGATATTCTGTTTATCTGAAACACTGAAATAGGTTAGTCCCAAAAATAAAATAGAAGTGGAAAATAAAGCCCAATATAGTCCAAAACAGTAGATAATATAGCATGGAGCAATCCAAAATTATAGATACGTTGGAGATGTATCAATGTACGGCCAGGGCTCGCGTACATGGCTGGGTCGGAACAGAGAAACAACGTCGTCGTTGTGTTCATGCGGAGCCAACCGGCTGGGACAGAACGGAATGCATCATCGTGTTCATCTGGAGGGCTTGGACGGAACAACCGATGGAAACGAGGCCTGGCGTACAACAGAACAAAGAAAATGGCCTTGTGTTCGACTGGCCACGGTCGAAACGGGATCCTGTTCATCGGGAGGGGTCTGGCGTACCGCAAAACGGAGGAAACAGACCTCCTATGGTCGAAACGGGGGTCCTGTTCATCGGGAGGGGTGTGGCGTACCGCAAAATGGAGGAAACAGACTTGTGTTGGAGCGCTATGGTTGAAACGGGGGTCCTGTTCATCTGGAGGGGTGTGGCGTACCGCAAAACGGGACTCCACGGGATACTATTCATCTCCACTGTCGACCCCCTCCAGCCTCCACGGGCTACTTTTCATCCACCATCGACCTCCTCCAGCCTCCACCTACGACTGTTCATCCACGGGCTCCTGTTCATCCATCCTCCACTGCGCGCTACTCCACCGGCTACTGTTCAACCAGCCCTCTTCACGGGCTCCTGTTCAACCACCCCTCCATGGGCTACTGTTCATCCAGCCCTCTACCGTCTACTGTTCATCCAGCCCTCCACGGGGTTGTCCTATTCATCCAGCCCACCACGAGGTCCTGTTCATCCAACCCCAACCGACTCGATCGACCGGGGTCCTGTTCATCCAGAGGCAACACCACGGGGTCCTGTTCGTCCACCCCCACCGGGAACTATTCATCCAAACCCCCCCAGCAACGCTCACTGTTCATCTAGAGGCAGCATCGATCGGCTTTAGTTAGTAGCAGTAGTGAAGGAATCGCTCGAACGGGTTCAGTTAACAACCATCGATGGATTCGGGTTCAGTAACGCGTAGCCTGCAATGCAATCGCTTGGGTTTAGTAGGCGAATGCCTCGCTCGGGTTCAGTTATAGCCCAACGCCTCGCACCCATCCGCATGCATGTATGGGAGAAATGCGCATCGCTCGGCCCTGACCACCCACCGTAACCGGGAACACCCCCGATATTTTCCTCGCCCTCGCTTCTACCACGGGTTTTTCCGTCATGGACGGCTCAAAGAATCTCATGCACTTGCGTCTCCGGCTCGCCCAGGATGAAAAGCCCATTTTCTGTCATGATTTTTTGTCATAGAATTAGGAGCCCACCACATCTATGATGATACCGGGTTTTGTCACAATTATCATCATAGAAGTGTCATAAGTATGCCAATTTTTTTCCGTTCGGCCCAAAATGTCACGGATGTGTTTTTTTTGTAGTGATAAGTATTCGAAAAATCCAGATTGCTACAGACTATTCTGTTTTTTGACAGATTCTGTTTTCTTTGCATTGTGTGCTTGTTTTGATGATTCCATGGTTTCCTTTGAAGAGTTTTTGCCATAAAAAGTGGGAATACAATAGAAATAATGCAAAAATAAAATATGAATGGGTTTGCAACAGTACTTATAGTACTGATTTGCTTTCTTATACTAACGGATCTCATGAAGGTTTTGTTGAGTTTTCTGTGATTGAAGTTTTCATGTTTTAGGTGAGATCGCGATGGATGAAGGAATAAGAATTAGCAAAAGGCTGAGCTTGGGGATGCCCGAGGCACCGCAAGATAATAGTCAAGATGTATCAAGCAACTAAGCTTGGAGATGCCCCCGAGTGGCATCCCCTCTTTCTTCTAACAACCATCGGTATTTTACTTGAAGCTATATTTTTATTCGTCACATATTATGAGTTTTGCTTGGAGCGTCTTGTATGATATGAGTCTTCGTTTGTTTTTCTTGTTAATTTTTAATAAGCATCCTTGCTGTACAGACCTATTTTGGAGAGCCAACTTATGCTATGCTTGCTCCTATGCTTCACTTAAATTTTTAGAGCTTGTAATTGCTCTAGTGCTTCACTTATATATTTTTGAGCACGGTGTGCTTTGTTATCTTTGAAGAAAATCTCTCATGCTTCACTTAAATTAATTTGAGAGAAATAAATATGATGCTCATGTTCTTCACTTATATTTGTTTGAGCTTATTAAAAGCAACATATGAAACTAGTTCCAAAGTGATAGATATCCAAGGAGGATATAATAAAAACTTTCATGAAGATCATCGGACAAAATAAACTTGATTCCTTGTAATAGTTTTGAGATATGATGATAGTGATATGTGAGTAATGTGGATGAGTAATTATGCTTTATTAAGAACATTGGTGTTAAGGTTTGTGATTCCCTATGCAAGCACGAAAGTCAATAGTTATGCAATGAAATTACATCCTACTTGTGGTGCATTATTTGGTGTTAGTTATGCTTAATGCTCGCTTATGAGATTTTTCGTTTCTTGGTTGGATGCTTCTTAATTTTTTGCTAGCCTTCATTTGCACTAAGTATGATCACTACTTGTGCATCCAAAATCCTTTAAACCAATTTTTGCCACATGGGTCCACTATACCTACCTATATGCGGTATTCTTTTGCCGTTCTAAGAAAATTTGTATGTGCCATCTCTTATTTTCAAAATAAATTTCTCTTTTGTGTGCTCGTACCGCTCATGAAACGGTAGGGTGTGGCTGATATATTTCCATGCTAGATGTGTTAGTCTCAAGATGAGTGTTTATTCAATTGTCATTGCACGGGAGTACGACAAAGGTATTAGGGATGCCCAGTCCCGAAATGAAAAATGAATTTACTTTATGTTGTCAAATAATAAATTCCTTGGAAAGTGTTGGTATGGACGGCACCCATGGATTCGGTTAGCTGTGGAATGTGAAAGTATGGTGGAAAAAGGGAATAAACTTCATTTTTTTGTTTGGGAACTGCCTATAATATATCTAGCATGGAAAGTATTGGGAACTACTCGATCATTTTCATTGACAAGAAAAGCATGCCACCAGAAATGTTTTATCTCTATCTTTTTCGCTTTGAGCTGTGACACCTCTACAAATCCCTACTTCCCTCTGTGAAGGGCCTTTCTATTCACTTTATGCAATTTTTATTTTTATTTGAGTCTCCATCTTCTCTTATAAAGCACCAACTAAGGGGCACTATGATCGTACGTGAGCATTGGGTCATTGGTACACGTCGGTGTTATACAAATGGTTTTTAACCCCTTTCCGCGATGGCATTTGGAACCGTGTCCTAGTGAGTGACGGCAACAGGGGGTCCTTCTCACACGACCCAGAAACTGTCGGGGATAGGGTCCCTACAGTACTCCTACTCGTTTTTGCTCACATTGCCATCGCAGTCGGTATTCTGTGGTGCTACGTTTATGATGTGCAGCCCATCACAAACGGTTCACTATTATAGAACATGTATGATGCACGACGCATCATAAACGGTTCACTATTAATAAGATTAGCTAATCGTCGTATGGGTGTCGGACGGGATTATGAAATGTCGGACCATCGTAACATCGTCGTACACGACAACTATCGCACACGCTATTCTGTGGTGTAACCTTTACGATGCATACTTCATTAGAAATAGTTCATGGTTGCGAATCATGTACGATAAGGCAACTAACACAAACATTTAGTTTGGTCGCACCGTTTGTGATTTTGTCTGACATCGCACAAGCTTTGCAAATGGCAATTGTGTGCATGCTTGCACACGTTTCCTCTCTATGAACCATCTCGGATTATGGTGTATATCGCAAACGTTTGTGTTTTACCAACCATGTGTGCCGTAACGACCCAGAGGGCGTAATTTCGCCATAATTTAATTGCTGCCATTTCAAATTGTACCGGATTTGAATTTGAATTTGAATGTATGGTACAACTCTATTCATATCCATCAGGTTCAAACAACCAATGCATTATTCGATTCATAGGTACATATGTTCAAGAATTACATAAGTACCAAATAAAGAATGATGAACCACATTTGTATACTTGTACTATTAAAGACGGTAAAGAGAGAGGCGAAATACATTCCGGTTGCTGAACAAAGTGAAGCGGAATGCCCATATTGTGCCCTCCTCCATGCAAAAGGCACGCACGACTCTAGTCCAACCCCTTGTGATGGCCGACTGCCCATCCTTCACGGTCTTCATGAAAACATCTAGATAATCATCGTGTTCTAGTAGAAATACTTTAACCTTTGCATGCCCACCAATCATGTAGTTTGAGAGGTAATCTTGAGTAAACTGCTTTGGGAACCACTGCAAAGGAAAAAGATTCAGACATTGTTATCTAAAACAACTCATTATGGGCAGTAAAAAGAAGGATCTAGAGTTCTTACTTACCATCATGCAGTTTGCTATTGTCTTGGATAAAGTGTAAACAAATAGTTTAAATGCCATCTTTGGACCCATTTTACTAACAATCTTTATCAGTTTCCTCACTTGATGCTGGTTCATCGATATCTTATTGCCCCATACGCAGAAAGTGTCGAAGCGCGGATCTTTACCAATGAGATTTGTACCTAAAAGCACGAAGTTAATATTAGAAGCTAAACAAAAATTGCACAATGATGTTGTACAATAGTCTTTCATAATACTCCCTCCAATCCTAAATATTTGTCTTTCTAGCGATTTGAACAAGTGACTACATACGGAGCAAAATGAGTGAATCTACACTCTAAAATATGTCTATATACATCCATATGTGGTAGTCCATTTCAAATATCTAAAAAGACAAATATTTAGGAACGGAGGGAGTATCTTACAACATGCAATATACTCACATATTAGATGAATTAACATCTTATATTGTGGGCCGGAAGGAGTTTAGTGCATTCTTACAAATTATCGGCTAATTAACTGCTGTTGTATCCATGGGTTACAGTTAGTTTGAGCTAGTTTGGGCTCACATAGCCCTAACATATATCTAAACACGAGGGTTGGTTTGAGCTAGTTGCATATATAACCCACCCAAAAAACTATCCAACCCAACAGGTGCTAATTGGAGCTAGTTCTCCTAGTGGATTTATTGTCAATCTAACCCTGCCATCCAAACAACTCTTTGGATGGAGTTAGTTCAGGGTTAGTCATGAGCTAGAAACTAACTCTAACCTCTAGCTAAGTTGAGTATCCTAACAGGGATGTGTTGTTGTTGTTGTTGCTGCTGCTGCTCTTCTACGTACATCTAGACATCATTAGAACATTAATGTAACACTCTTCCTTGTTGCTATGTAGCCTAGGATTGCATATTTAGATATTAAGTACAGTGTATGTTTCTATGTAGCCTCATATATATTACACATGGCCCTAGTTAACCTAACAATAAATGGGTTGTGGATATGTTTAGTTAAAAGTCTGATTCACCGATTAGTCCCTTATCAGCCCGCGGCCTATATGGTACCAGCTACCGATATCCTGAACAGTGAGCAAATATAAGCCATGGGATGAAACTAACCTCAATGGAAAACAATAGTCATTCCCAAAATTGTCCTGTGTAGGTACATCGAGAAGCATGTTAAGCACAACAGGCTAAACATCAACCAAAAGATAGCTTCAGTGTGCAGGTTTGAGCAGGCTAGTAAAGCAAAACAAGTGGAAAGGTGTGTTATCTGCAACAGGCCTAACATTTAACCACAAGCAAACATATTCATTCAAACTGGTATTGTGCCAGTCGAAGTACACTGGTTATTGTCAAATAAAAGTGGAAAGGCATGTTAACTACAAGATGCAACAACCAAATGTAGTCATTCATAGTGGTATTGTTGAAACTGGTACTGATGAAATTGAACTGTACAATTCATACTTGCACATATAGAACATCACGTTGTGAATAACTGGAATCAACAAGGCATACTGTGAACAACCAAAGATAGCATTTGATACTGGACAAACAACCGAACAATCAAAAAACTTTAAGAGGCATATGCTATAGCTATAACAGGCTTAACAACAAGCAAATATATGCATTCCTATCGGTATGTTTAAAACTGGATTGATGAAATGTACTACACAGTAAATAATTGCACATATAGAGCATCACATTGTGAACAACTAAAATAAACAAGGCATACTGCAAACAACTAGATATAGCAATTAAAACTGGACATATTCTCACTACACTACAAAAGGGACTCGACAGAGCAAATCATGGGTTTCTCCCTGTGAAGAGGCACGACAAAACAAATCATGGGTTTCCTCACTTGTCATGGATGGGCTTGTTCCTGTGGGAAGAGCATGAACCCTGGATGCACTCCATGTTGTCGCAGATGGGCTCCTTCCCCTTGGAAGAGCAGATGGGCTCTTTCCCCTTGGAAGAGCCAGGGAGGGTGCCCTCCTCGTAGTCGCCATCGATGAGGTATGACTTGGAAGCTGTAGATCCCAAGCTAGCACTGCAGAACGTGTCCTTCAGAAATGACAAAAGGGGCTCGATGGTGATGTAGGATGGCAAATTATTGACAGCGAGCCAGAGGAGATCAGCGACGGGGCCATGGATGAGATCGACGGCGGTTGAACCCAGGGGTTGGGGGTGGGCCACTTAACCTGTGACATAGCCCACCTCAGGCCGTTGTTGTCGATGACCTTGATGTCGTAGCCGGCGGCCGAGACATGCCCGCATACTCTAGCCCACTGCTTGAGTGCCTGCTGCTATTAATGGTTGTCAACTTCCTCGGCGACGTCGGGTGAAGAGACCGCGATACACCTCTTTTGGGCCAGTCGCTCCTCGAGCTCCACGGGAAGCGTAGCCGGGCTTAGGCTGTGACACTCTTGAGTGGGGGATGGGGATGGGGATCTATGGGAAAGGAGGCATTTGGCAGGCGTCATCTAAGAAACTCAGGGCGGCCTGGATATGGAGATCGGTGGGTAAGCTGCACGGGCAAACCGGCAGATGTTGAAAATGGAGGTCTTGTGGCGGCGGCGGCGGGGACATTGCTAGGGTTTCGAGCGAGGGAGGGTGTGTGTGTGTGTGCATGCCCGAGGAAGTTCTGGTGTGTGTGTGTGTGTTTGTGGAGGAGGGGCGGGGGTGTTTCAGGAAATGATGCGGGTACTGAAAATTTTACTATGCACGAGCCAAATGCGTGAGTGAAATGTCGGGGCTATTGAAAATTTTGATGATAGTGCATCCCACACGGTCCGGAGAGGGTCTAATGTTCGCAAATTTGGCGACAAATGACGAGGGAGAGGGTCAGAACACGAACACACTGGCATGTGGACCAAATTTATGTATGAAACGGGTGGTTTGATTTTCAAATACTAAATGCAACTTCGATGTGGCACCTATCTCGCAAAAGCGCACGGTATTGCTTGCCCTACCCCCTCATGTCCGTACGAAGGGAATCCTAAGCTACGCATGCATGCCCCTCCCCCCAACCGACGTTCACCTAGCAAAGTGTGAATTAGCTAGCAGCTCCCCTCCTCCCTCGTGTTGGCACGAAGGGAATCTTAAGCTATGAATGCATGCCCGCCCAACCGAGGTTCACCTAGGAAAGTGCGAAGTAGCTAGCAGCCCCCTCCCTCGTGTCGGCACGAAGGGAATCCTAAGCTATGAATGCATGCCCCCCCAACCGAGGTTCACCTAGCAA
>NC_041386.1:312537329-312542218 GCF_002162155.2 Triticum dicoccoides
AGCTAGCAAGCCCCTCCCTCGTGTCGGCACGAAGGGAATCCTAAGCTATGACTGCATGCCCCCCAACCGAGGTTCACCTAGCAAAGTGCGAAGTAGCTAGCAGCCCCCCTCATGTCGCCATGAAGGGAATCCTAAGCTATGAATGCATGCCCCCCAACCGAGGTTCACCTAGCAAAGTGCAAAGTAGCACCCCCCACACACTTTGAGTCGGCAGGCCAGAGAGGCATATGTCACCAAGATGGATCGTAAAACGGAGCAAGAATAATCCACCTTGGTGGTACAACCTCTCTCTTGTTGTTGGTCAAAGTGATGGCCGTCCATACGACCCTGGAGATGGGCTAGCTCGCCAATAATCACGCAAGTAGCTAGTCCATGAAAACAACCAGTACATGCATGTGGCACAAACATATGTACGGAGAGGTGTGTTTTTGAGTAACAATGGAACAAATTTAATGTGATTTTGAACTAGAAATCCCCACACCGAGTGAGGGTTAGGTTGACGATTCATATGTATGTTACACCACACTTCAAGCCAACGATGGGGATTCATGCATGCATGCGTGCATAGTATATGCACTCAAACTTAAGGTCTGAATCTCACCATGACCTATACTATGATAACACGAACCAAATGAAGAATCCGCCATTGTAACCTATCATGTTGTTGGTCAATGTGGTCATGGATGTCCACACGGGCCCACGAATATATAGGCTTGTCGCCGATAACCATGCGAGGAAGTGTACCGTTCGAAGGCAACCACTACATGCATATGTATGGAGGTGATGCGTGCATGCATGTTTCAATACCATTTCACAACATTGATGTGGTGCGTGCGTAAAAAATCGTATAGTAGCTCCCCACACAGAGCGAGATCGGTTCATGACGTGTCTATCTACTAGCCACTTCGACTCGATGGGAGTGATTCATGTGTACACATGCATGTGCATGTGCTCAAACTGTATCATGCATGTCATCCCAGAGCATGACCTATATATATATATACCGTTTTACAAGCAAAAATAATAATCCCCTCCTAAGTCAAATGAACCTGTCTTGTTATCAGGCAACAAGTAGTGATGGACCAAGCGGGCCCACAGATGGAAAGCACCGATATTGCTGATACCCGCTTAAGTGGGTGCGAGAGGACAACCACCACCGCTTTGCATGTGGGCCAAACATATATATGTTAAATACCCAAAATGCACAACTTTGATGTGCTACATGCCTCAAAAACCGTAAACCATGCAACCACACAGAGCAAGGTTCATGAAGCGTACTACATATGATGGTCCCCTTCCCCCCTCTTCACTTCATACTATATGCTCCTGCCGTAATATGAACAACCCAAAAGAATCCTCGTCGATGGTGAAATTAAGTAAGATCTCCCGATGTAGGTCAAAGTGATGCATGCATGCATCGACGATGGCATCATGGGCCCACAGATGGAAGCATCACACGTGAGTGTCCTAGCTAGGATAACCACCGCATGCATGCATGTGGCCCAAAGAGGTGTTGTGTGATGTTTGAATAGCCAATTTCACAATTTTGATATGGCACGTGCCTCGGAAACCAAAAAGTTCTGACACTTAGTGAGGTGTACTTGTTCACGGACGCGTATGTATAGTATATATGCTAGTCCCCTCCCACCTCTTCAACGTGTACTATATACCACCATAACACAAAGAAAAAAGATTCTACCTTGATGGTCAAATTAACCTCACCGCCGGTTGTTCATCCAAGTGATGGACGACGACCTCGCGGGCCCACAAAAGCATCACACGCGAGTATCGAGTGTCGTGTAGGACAACCATCGACTGCATGTGGCCAAAACATGTATGTATAAAAGGGTTGTGTAATGTTTTAAATAAAGATTTCATGACTCTGATGTGGCACTGGCCTGCCTAACAAAACGGCCAACCCACACGGTGGCTCACAACTCGTAGTGTACCGTGAGCCACCCGCCACCCCCAGACGCACACACCCACACGCACACACCGCGAATCCACCGCAACTATGATGCATGTTAAATTAATTATCCCACGGTGAACATATGTTACCAAAGGTGGGACGTTTTAATTTCAAAAAAATCATAGAGATCATTAAGATGTTTTAGTACATTAGTTGATCGATTTTCTATGGGTATAATGTGGAAAAATCAAATTTGAGCTACATGCCCACGTGACAGTGCACCTAAATGGATTGCAAAAAAACATGTGTCTCACTGGGTGCATGTGTACTCCCCGTGCAACAAATTTCAAACATTGAGAATCTTGATTTTTAAATTGTAGTACATCCAAAACTTATTTGAAGTTCATGAAACTTATCGTGTTCTCATATGGACACAAATACAAAGTGGCATTGTACTTTTTTTGTCAAATTTGAGACCCGTTTTGATGTAATCTTTGTCTAATTGCAAACAGGAGATTATTAATAATTGGGAACCAATATCCCAAACGGATTATTTATGCGAATCATGAGCGTTAGACCAACAATGGATACGTGCCATGCTTCAGTTAAGCAATAAAGTGGCTGCATTAATCATCCAAATAGAAAAACAATATACGTGCCGCCGCGTGACTCGTGTGCTATGCGAGCATGCATGAGTTTGCTAGACGCATGCGAGTAGTCCACCGCGCAGGCAGACGGGGAGGCCTGCGTGCAGGTGGGTGAATTGACGGAGCCGTGCTCGGTGCACAGTTTCATCGAAAGGCGTGCGAGTAGCTGTGTGAAACTTTGGTAGGCATGCCAGCAGTCCGGTGCACAGGCTCACCGGGGAGGCGAGCCATCGGTTTGACCGCCGCCCGCCTCTCTCCCATAAATCCCACTACTCCATATTAATGGTGCGCCCGAGCGGCTGCACCCTCCATCCTCGACACACACACACACACACACAATCCTCTCTTTCCGCTTACATCCTCGACGCCGCTCTCAGTCCTCAAAGCTGTCAGTGTATCAGGATGCCACCGAAGCGCCCCATCGGAGGGAGTGGCAACGCCGGGGCTGATAAAGCACCGGAGCACGGCGTGGAGATGGAGACAGAGGTTGCCGTCACCGCCAGCGAGTTATCGCTGCATCATGACGTCGTCAAGCTTCCATAGCCGGAGGTGGAGTTCCACACCGACTCTATGGTGACGACCGCGGCGACGACTCCGACGACCACTCTGGCGACGACTCCGATGACAACGACTCCGACGACGACGAACAACTGGTTAGTCATCTATACCAATTTATGTGTCAAATAGATCACAGGGTTTCTCTGGTTACTCCTGTCTCCCCCTTTTTGGAATAGAAATCCTATGGTTATGTTCTCCCAATCCATGAAATCTGAGTAAGTTCCATTAGATCTATGTAGTGTATTGATTATTTGAATGGTACAAGTGATAAGTGATTAGTTGTTTCATCTTTGCAAATGATTTCTGCTAGCAATCCGACCAGCGTTAGTGTTCATGCTAATAATTCCTAGCGAGGACTTGACAATTGATTTTGAATGACCTACACATGTTTGTGCCATTATTTTCTTCAAGATTGGTCTATACATAGACTAATGTGCTTAAAAACGAACGAGCCGTTATTTTCTTCATGACGCGCATCTAAGTGTTCTGGCGCATGCAACAGGACGGGCCGTTGGCTCCATCAAGCTGAAGTATTTTCACAGGGTGGCGCACGGCGCGTACGCCGAGTACCTGGAGAAGCTTCAGGATCGTGCCGACAAGTGAGATGAGATGTGGGATGGATCGAACTATGTACACTTGAGTATGCTTAATGACGGTTGAATTATGTACTTATGGTTGAACTATGCTTATGTACGTGTACGCTTATTATCTATGTCTGAGTATGTTTAATCTATGTTTACTTATGTATGACCGTGGGATATGGAGGCAACTAGTTCGGTTGATGGAACGTACCTCTGTCTTGGTTTATTGGTCCCCTTTCTAATTTGTGTTAAGTTTTGACCAAAGGTTTAACTCACAAAATGTTAGTGCAGGTCAGCAAAAATTATATCATTGGATGGGTATTTGAGCATAGTGTTCAATGATATAATTTTTGGTGACATGCATAAACATTTCTTAGTTAAATATTTGGTCAAAATTACAAAGGGGGGACCAATAAACTAGGACGGAGGTAGTACATCAATCGCACACGGTTCCCAAAATTGGAACCGTGTGCGATGACTTTCATTTTGCATGTTGCGTCAATCACACACGGTTCACTCTAGCAAACCGTGCCTCCAAAATTCTTTGCGGGACAGAAAACCCTCACCACCCAATTCAAAAAACAAAAAAGAAAACCCTCACCATCCCCACGTCACAAAAACCCTCACCCCGCCCGCCACTCCCTCCGGCCCCCATTCACACATGTACAAGCTCCTCCGCGTCTATGCCATGCCACCGCCTATCACGGCGGTAAACACTTAGCTCGACGCCTGCCACCGCCGCCAGGCTGCCAGCAACACTACTGGAATTAGCTAATTTTCCATCTGCCAAGTCTTTGTTGTCCGCTAGCTGATGGCAAAGAAGGTCTTTGTCGTCTGCTTGCAGAAAACGGACGACAACGAACTGGCTGATGGCAAAGAACGGCCTTTGCCATCTGCCTACTCTTTGCCATCAGCTAGCGGACGGCAAAGAATCTTTGCCGTCAGCTAGAAGACATCAAAGAGGGTGGTGGTCCCCATTAACGAGCTGATTAATCCAAACTTAACGGGCCCCCTCTTTGTCGTCAGCTAGCGGATGACAGAGAGGAAAAAAAGCTGAGGGCAAAGGTTTGGTGGACGAGAAAGACCTAACCTACCTAACGGCGAGACCCACCCCGCCCTGGATCCATCTCTCCTCTCTCGTCCCTGAGCCACCACGCCGCCGCCCCCACCCCATGTCGCCTCCCCCGCCACCCG
>NC_041386.1:312542734-312568590 GCF_002162155.2 Triticum dicoccoides
TGTAGGTGTAGGAGAAGAAGAGGAGGGGAGAAGAAGAAGAAGGTGTAGGTGTAGGAGAAGAAGAGGAGGGAATAAGAAGAAGAAGAAAGTGTAGGTGTAGGTGTAGGAGAAGAAGAGGAGGGGATAAGAAGAAGAAGAAAGTGTAGGTGTAGGTGTAGGAGAAGAAGAGGAGGGGAGAAGAAGAAGAAGAAGAAGAAGAAGAAGAAGAAGAAGAAGAAGAAGAAGAAGAAGAAGAAGAAGAAGAAGAAGAAGAAGAAGAAGAAAAGAATATTTAGAAGGTGCTCTTTGGCCTTCCAGAGGCCGGCGGGGTGATATATTTGTGAATTATGAGTTTGGTCGTATATTTTTCGATTTTGTTATGCAAAACATCATACATATTTGTGTTTATCGGGTGGATTCAAATGTGCAGTTGTTTCCTCACTGCGAGGGTGTGGTGTTTGACGACCTCCCTGTGCGTTCGACGAGCTCCGCCCCTACGTTCATTGGTGAACACAAATGACATCTCCTCCTCCCCCTTCATTTGCTTTGTTCCGGTCTTCGTGCCGATGAAACTTGCTAGCTATAGGTGTCAATCATCAGTATGCGTAACCACTATGCGTCTCCCGTTCGAGAGGGTTACATCTATAAATATGCATGCATTTTCATTTTTATAACCGTGATTCTTTCAAATTGTCCAACGTTATCCATGGACAGCCCGAGTATGTGTAGATTGGGTTCGTTTTCCCATATGCTTTGCTCCGGATCCGACACACAAATTTCTTCAGTGTCTCCCCTATTGTTCTCCGGGTACACATCCTCTCTGTTTATTGCAGAGACGTGTATCAGCAGAACAGCGGGGAGGTGCTGCCGAAATTTTGCGTCGGATCCGGAGCATAGCATGGGAAAAGGAACCCAATCTACACATACTCTGGTGGGATTAGGACCTATCATTACCTATTAGAGTGTAGGTTGCATGGACGTAATAAAATTGACAAACTAGATCAACTGATGAATATATATGGTGAATTATATATTTATATATTTGTTGTGTGTCTAGTAGCTCTGAAAGTCAAGATGAGTGATCGTGCGTGGTTGTACACCGGTCACACTGGTCAGAACAAATGGAGCACTGAATGGTTCACAAAAACCAAGGCGTTTATGCAAGCCGCATTTGCAAATGGCCAGAGGAAAACCTGGTGCCCCTGTTCCCGGTGTGACAATTGGGAAAAGAAGGCAGAGGCTGAAATGGGCAAACACTTGCAGAAGAGTGGTTTTACACCAAATTATACGGTGTGGACATTTCATGGTGAGTCTGCCCAACGTGACCGAGCTGAGGTGGTTCGTCCTTGCACCGACGAGCATTGTACCGGGATGGAAAACATGGTGCAAGACTTGGATGATGCTCGGGATTCGGACGAGGAGATGGAGGAATCTACAAAGGCCTTCAATGAAATGTTGGAGTCTTCAAAACGTCCGCTCCACGAGCACACTGAGCTTTGTCAATTGGATGCCATCTCACAAGTAATGGCTCTGAAGGCTCAGTTCAACTTGGGCAGAGAATGCTACGACGCAATTATGACAGTATTTGGACGCTTTCTACCCAAAGGCCATGTAATGTCTGCAAACCTGTACCAGTCAGACAAAATCCTCCGTGCACTGAAGATGCCCTATGAGAAGATACATGCATGTGAGAAAGGATGTGCCTTATTTAGGCTTGAATATGCGGACTTGAACATATAGGGCTAGTTGAAATCAAACAAAGCACCCATTTAGATGTTCCTGATGTCTATATTACGGCTCAAAAGGTGACCCAAGTATTCTATCTACCGTGGGCCTAGCAAACTAATCAAAATCTGAAAGGTTGGGATGTCGTTTATGAAGTACCGCCACGTGCTAGAGTATCTCCCCCAAAGGAAGAGGATTATGAACCTCACATTAACCCGGACACATATGAAGGAGAATTCTTCCAAGAGACACGTCTTTCCAAAAAACGTTTCAAGAATCAATATACTTCACGCCAAAGCATTGAAGTAGACAGCGACAGTGAATCCGGCATCACCCCAGAGGAGGAACAAGAAGAGCCGGAACAAGAAGAGGTTACTGCTGCGGATGACCTATCAATGCTTGACCGATTATGTCAAGGTGGTCTTCCACATTTTGATGCCACTGAACCCTATGAGCACGTCATTGATGATAGTGATGATGATGATTATGCATTTATTAATGATAGTGGTCGAGATTATTAGTAGCCCGCTCCTACACCTCCATGATCACGGTAAGTTTCTCTAGTGTTTTTCTTAACAAATGCATAAAGACCTAGACTTAGCTTTATTTCCTGCAAAATGACTTAATAAGCTTACTAACCTCCAAAACCATCCATTTTACCGAAGTTAGCTTACTTATGACAAAAATGGCATAATTAGCGTAGTTAGCTCATAAACGATCCATTTTACCCAAGTTAGCTCTAAAATGACCCATTTTACCTAGGTTAGCTCCAAAATGACCCATCTTACCTAGGTTAGCTCTAAAATGATGCATATTACCTAGGTTAGCTCATAAACGATCCATTTCACCTTAGTTAGCTCATAAACGATCCATTTCACCTTAGTTAGCTCATAAACGATCCATTTTACCTTAGTTAGCTCATAAACGATTCATTTCACCTTAGTTAGCTCATAGACGATCCATTTCACCTAAGTTAGCTCATAAATGATCCATTTCACCTAAGTTAGCTCATAAACAATCCATTTCACCTAGGTTAGCTCTAAAATGATCCATTTCACCTTAGTTAGCTCATAAACGATCCATTTCACCTTAGTTAGCTCATAAATGATCCATTTCACCTTAGTTAGCTCATAAATGATCCATTTCACCTAAGTTAGCTCTAAAATGATCCACTTTACCTTAGTTAGCTCATAAAAGATCCATTTCACCTAGGTTAGCTCTAAAATGATCCATTTCACCTTAGTTAGATCATAAACGATCCATTTCACCTTAGTTAGCTCATAAACGATCCATTTCACCTAGGTTATCTCATAAATGATCAATTTCACCTACGTTAGCTCATAAATGACATATACTTCTTCTTCTGGTCACCTTTTTTCTAACTTTCTTATTTGCCATTTTGCAGATCACATTCACTTCACGGAAGCTAGCTTGCTATGATGGAGTGCTTGTTTTTTCTTTCATTCTCTTCTAGTATTCTTAGCTTGCTATGATGGAACAATGTGTATGTGCAACTTGCTATGTATGAATGGATGGAACTATATATGTATGTACGATGAAACTTATGTGCTGGATATGTCATATGTTTGCTGTGATATAACCCTATGAAATATATCTATATATGTCATATATATTTGCTGTGAAAATTGTTGGATTTAAAAAAAAGAGCCAATGCAGGCTCTTTGCCGTCAGCCACCGACGACAATGGGCTCTTTGTCGTCCGCGACAGACGGCAAAGAAGCCACGTGGAAGCCAAATGTGCTTCCTGGGAGCTGACCAATTTGGTCAGTTTGCCTACAGTGGCGGACGGCAAAGCCTTTGGCTACAGCGGCAGACGGTAAAGACTTGCTGGAAAGTGACGTCCAACTGACGTCATCAGGCGGACGGCAAAGGCCTGATGATATTTGCCGTCGGCCGCGGACGACAAACATTGCCGTTAGCCACCCAACGAACTAACGACGAATTTATTGCCATCGGGTTTCTTTGTTGTCCGCCGCGGATGGCAAAGGCACCTTTATCATCCGCTTCCGAAAGCAGACGGCAAAAAAGCTCTTCACCGATCCTTTCTTTGCCGGTGCATTTTGCCGTCTGTGGCATATGGCAAAGGCCTTTGTCGTCCGCCGTCCGTGCCTTTGCCGTCCACCTTGGTGGACGGCAAATTAGCTGATTCCTGTATTGCAAAGCCCACCGCATTTCGACCTCCCGCTTGCCGCCGCCTATCGCCATCGACTTTCTCAACGCTGCTCGCGGGCGACCCAGCTCCACTCGGTTGGGGAATCCGTCGTACTGAGGGGTCCTTCTCATGGACGACAAGGTAACTAATTTAATGAGATATTATCTCATCTCTTATCCTAGTTCATCTGTCTCGTTTAATCACTGACAGAAATCGCCATGAATTCATTTTTATTCAAGCTGTTTTGACGGTTTTCTTTCATTCATAGAATGTACAGTGCGCCGACACATCAGGACTTTATGACGTCCGCCAGAGATTCCATCTCACCATACCAGATAACTTGAGGACGCGCGCGGTATGTTCAATCTCACTCTAAATCGGTTGGCATGGCCTAATTTCCTGAACATATTCTAAATATTGCTACATTTGGATAAAAGGTGCCACATGCACCATATACGTCAAAGGGGATTTTCCCCTCTTCTTTCTATATTAGGCAAATTAATGATGTATTGTTCTTTCGATTACTCTCATATTTCAATGACAGCATGTTTACACTATCTATTTAATTATAGATTTTTGTCCTTCGATTTCAACTGCTGTACAGTTCTTTCATTTTGGGCCCATATTTGCATGTTACCATATTTTCTTTAACAATCCTACCATTTTCTGCAGCGCATCCCTTGCTATGTAACAGATTATGTAGTGCACAATCTTTCCCTTTACATAGATCAAGACTACACGGATGTCATACTACAGACAAACCATGGATTGACAATCGTTGCTACTGTAAGACTTGATGAACGTGGTGACTCCTATTTTGGCACTGGCTTTTGGAAAGAAATTTCTAAGTTTTATGTACTGAAAGCTGGCACTAAAATTGCACTGCACATAAAAGGGCCTGGTCTAGAGATATATGCTAACTTCCCCGATAAAATCATCCGTCAAGACTTTGTTCGAAGTAAGTTTTTTTTTCAACTATCTCCATGTTGACTTACCTAGCAATGTCAAATGAATTGTGTAGTATTTAAGCAACCAACTGTTATTCCCTTTTCTTAATATATTCCTACCTAATAGCTTCTAGTTACCAATACACTTTTATATTTCCCTATTTTAAGTAAATATTCCCTGTACTCCCATTTCTATCAGAAAGCGCCGGTGACAAGGAGACTCCGGAGGTGGAGAACGGGGCTGCCAACAAGCGGAGGCAGGGTGAGCTAGAACCGCAAGCGACTCCAGCAGGCCTATACTTCATCAGCAGCCTCCCCGATGATATGTTGACAGTCATCATCTCCCTCATCCCAATCAAATATGGGGCGCGGACGACCGTCCTTTCCCGGTGGTGGTGCCCCCTATGGAAGTGCAGCTCTCTCGACCTCATCAACACCCACGAGCTCTGCCATGGCTATCGCAAAAGCTTGGATGCGTTCTCCAAGATCCTTGGTAGTCACCTTGGCCCAACCAGAGGCCTTAGAATGGGCAAGTTCCGTTCCAACGGCAAGGACCGAGCCAAGCTTGACAACTGGTTCCGATCCCCCGCCCTAGATCAGCTCGAGGAGCTCACTTTTGATGATGGGCATATGCGGTCGCTCCCCATGTCCGCACTCCGCCTCGCGCCCACGCTGTGCGTCGCCAAGTTCAGGAACTGCCATCCCCCATTAATGACGCGCCCGCTCTTATTCTACCACGACTGAAGCACCTCGAGCTCGTCGCCGTCTGCCTCTCAAATAGTGACATCGAGCGCCTGCTCCATGGTTGTACTGCACTCGAGTACCTTCGCCTTCAGGCGATCAATGGGTTGAGTACCTTCCACATCACCTCCATGACTCTCCGGACTATTTATGTGTGTTGCTGGTGCGGCAGGAAGATATCAGAAGATGTGTACCACAGTATGGTCATTGAGGACACACCTGCACTTGAGAAATTACTTGTAGTTGATCATGAAGGTCCAACAAGATACAGTGTCATTTCCGCGCCGAAATTGATAGTGGTGGTCTACTCGTCTGACAAATACTTCGAACTTGTTATTGGATCCACACCCGCTCAGGTACAAAAGCCGCCTTCTACCCCTCCTTCTACAAATTAACATTATTTCTAATTTTTAAGATGCTTGTTCGTTTGTCATTCAGAAAATGATTCCGACAAGCTTGACCCTGAAACTGCGCACAGTGAAGGTCTTGGCACTAGAATCTATCAGCCCCAACCTGGAGCAAGTTGTTAGTTTCCTGATATGCTTTCCGTGCCTGAAGAAGCGATACATCAAGGTGATGTTCCTTTCCTATTAAATGTTAACCATAAGGGTGTTCAATTTGTGACACCTTTTTCCATGTTAACAATGACAATGTACTATGATTTCAGAAGGATTCTTTTGGAGGATTTCAGTACATACATGTTCCACCCCCATATGGTTACAATCAATAAGCATTTCTCCTTTGGATTCATCTGTACTAGTTTTCATAGGGAACTTTTCATTCACTCTAACCTCTTGTGAAGAAGGCTACATTTTTCTAGAATGTAATCAAATGCCCATGTTAATCTTGTCAGATCGAAGATGGCATGTTAGTGCATTTTACAAATCCTGCAAACCAAATAGGCCTGTAGTAATGTTCAAAACCGCATGTAGGCACTAACATGTTTTCTTCTTTTGTAGATAATATTAGGCCCAGTGGTGGATAATGTGATACAATATAACAATCACGTTGAATGCCTAGATCTGCATCTCTCATAAATTACTTTAAAGTCCTACCGAGGGACCTTACCGGAGATTATATTCGCCAGGTTCTTTGTTCTCAGAGCAAGGGTGCTGAAGGAAATGAGGTTTTCCCTACATTTATTTCACAAAAATGAATGGTTTGTTGATCAGCACCGGCACCTGCGACAGAATGGAATAGGCTCCAAAAATGCCGAATTTCATTTTGGAACTTTAGATGATAGAGTAATCGGAAGTCATCGTGTCAACCCCATACATGACTTCTCAGTGGCTGACCCCTTTGCAAAAATTGTGAGGTTTCGAAACCAGACATAGATGTGGTAATATTAGTTTGAACCTCTCTGATATGCATGTTCAGCGGATCAGCGCGAGCGTTTGCAGCTGATGAGCTGAATTTCATTTCTAATATCAGTTTGACCCTTGTAATCTTCGAATTTGAGCCATATAACTCTAGAACTCGAACCTTGTAATATATTCGAGCTTTTGTGGTACAATCAATGAAATGGCATCGTATGAGACTCGTATATTGGTGGCACTACTTTGACCTTAATATGAATGGTCTTAGATTTTATTAACCATTCACAAATCTGTTTACCTTGTCGATCTCACAGCACACGATCTGTATAGCTAACTCGACTGCGATCTTCGACATTATTGCACACAGTAGGTTTCTTCCACCGTGTGCCCTGTAGAGCACAGAATTATTATCGCACTCGAGTGTCCATCATCACCCTTATGTGTAACTTTGACCTTATCACCCATGGGTAAACTTATGATAGAAGTCATTCCACAAACTTCTTTTTTACAAAACTTTTTGCCAATAAACGCCCATGATTTGTCCCTCTTCTAGCTGGCGCGTGGCCAAACTAGCCGGGTGGGAACATTGCGCGGTAAACTGCGTGGTAGCGCGGGAACATGCTCACCGACGACACATTTGGCGCCTCTTCGAGCCCACACATGTGGTGCGGTGTTGTCAACCATGCATTGGAATCCTCCGCTATGAACGCGGTGACAAGACATGACGATTACAGGCCGGCCGACTCCCATTTATTACAGTGGCCAACCTTTCAATTGCACCCCACCATTGCAAGAAGCACACCCACCACGAGAAATTCTTAGAGGGTATCCCGCGCGGCTCCAATGGCGCTCCGAGCGACTGCCGATGACGAGCACCAGTTCACCATGCGTGCCATGGTGGACACCCACAAAAGATTCATGGACCTCTCAGTGGTGTACACCAACGACCCAGTCTGGGTGGAGCACTCCATCCACATCATGGAGCTGTTGCTTGCCAAGGAGAAGTACAAGGTGGTCGGGTTTGACCTCGAGCACACCCGCACTCGTGCTAGGTCTCGTCCCGAGGTCACCATCGCCCAGATGTGCGTGCGCCACCACGTCCTCGTCTACCACTACTGCCTGGCCACATGGCCTTGCGAGCGTTTCGCTAGGTTTGTCAACAGCCCCCACTACATGTTCGCTACGGTGGACATCACCAACGATGTAAAGGTGCCCAAGAATTCGGGCATCGCCTGCCAGAATCTTGTCGACATCAAGGGCCAATACAAGATCTGGGGCAGCAAGGAGCATGAGAAGGACTCACTGGTTCACCTAGTCGAGGCCATCATCGACCCTTACTACAGAGACATGAAGGATTTGTGCAACAAGGACAAGTGTGCGTGGCACTCGGCGTGGATGGAGAAACTCGACAAAGCTCACGTCGTGTACGCAGCCAAGGAGGCATACATGACCTACAACATGTACAGGAAGATCGTTGACATGAGGAAATGCCTCCTTCCCCAAAACGGCCAGGGATCCAGCCGGAACCAGAGCAATGGCAAGCATTGTCGCAACAATAAGTAGATGATTAGATCCTCATTTCTCCTACTTTAGTATGGATGTAATTGCTTACTTTGGTGTGTGGAAATGTTATGTGTGTAGTCACTTGTGTAATTGTATGCTTAATTTGGTTATGCAATGCTATCTTTGTAAGTATATATGTTGATGCTCTATTGTAGCGACCCGACCTCAAACGGTCAAGTCTCTGTGCTTCAGTGTCATCCCTGGATCGGTAATGCTGACACACACAGTACTCGAGGATTTATAACAGAGTAGCAATCACACACTTATTACATCGAATGTCTCCAAAGAGAACTTATTACAATAAATATGGCTTAAGGCCATCTAATACGATAACAGCGAAAGGCTTGGAAGATAAAGTGAGTCCATCAACTCCGACGGCATAGCTGAGCTGCACGGCAACGACCTAACTAACCTTACTCCTCGTCTGAAAAGTCTGCAACATAATACGTTGCAGCCCAAAAACGGGTCAGCACATGGAATATGCTGGAAAAATAACACAGTAGAGCAGGAACGGAATAATGCTATCACTACATGCATATTTGGCTGGTGGAAAGCTCTATGGTTATAGTTTTGCGAAAAGCCATTTTTTTCCCTACAACAAAGGAATAGATTTTAATTTAGCTATCATGGTAGTTGAAACATCATTGAGAAGGTTCCTGCAACTCAATCCAATTAAGGTGATTAACAACCCAACAATATTATTTTTAGGGTGATGAGATACTTAAGATACTCCAAGTACTAGATACTCAAGATTGTCCATAACCGGGGACACGGCTAACCAAGATCTTCATGGTCTAACAGTCTGGCCAAAGGATATATTCCGGCTGTCCGGAGACCCCCTAATCCAGGACTCCCTCAGTAGCCCCTAAACCAGGTTTCAATGACGATGAGTCCGGGGCGCAGTATTGTCTTCGGCATTGCAAGGCAGGTTCCTTCTCCGAATACATCACAGAAGAATTTGAACACGAGGATAGTGTCCGACCCTGCAAAATGAGTTCCACATTCCACCGTAGAGAGAATAATATTTTTGCAGATCTAGTTTGCTAGCTTGTTTTGGCAGCATGACGTTATGTCGTGGCCCGGTGATTATTCGAATTGTTTCCTCCAACCAGCCCCGCACATAACGCGAGGCGGTTTTTCGACACGTCTTGTCAAAGCAGAGATTGTGTCCCCTTATTACGGGATTCTCATCAATACGGGCGTGGGTAACCCCAACCGCGCCATCAATTACGGCGCTTGGGGGATAAGCGAGTTTAACCAGGCAAGTGGGGACGCTTAGTTTCATCCGCCCATATAAAGGGACAGGGTTGCACCTTTTTATCCACGCCTTCTTCCTCCTTCGCTCATCCGTTTTCGCACACCCGAGCTCTAGCGCCCAAGTCCGCACTTCCCACCTCAACCTTCTCCAATCATGTCCGGAGCGGGAGGCAGGTGGATGGTCTCCTCCGTCACGGAGGGAGACATCAAGAAGCTATGTGGAGCCGGATACTTAGCCGCGAACATCGCGCAACGGCTGCCCGCTACGGGGCAGATCGTCCCTACCCCGGAACCTCACGAGAGGGTAGTTTTCCTTCACCACTTCCTCCGTGGACTAGGGTTTCCCCTCCATCCATTCATCCGTGGTCTCATGTTTTACTACGGGCTGGACTTTCAAGATCTGGCCCCGAACTTCATCCTCAACATTGCGGCATTCATCATCGTGTGTGAGGCTTTCCTCCGCATCCGGCCCCACTTTGGCCTATGGTTAAAGACCTTCAATATCAAGCCGAAGGTGGTACGAGGCCAATAAGCAGAATGCGGCGGAGCCATGGTGGGCAAGATGCCCAACGTCATATGGCTCGAAGGCTCCTTCGTGGAGACAATAAAGGGATGGCAATCGGCGTGGTTCTACATCACCAAGCCGCGCGAGGCCAAATGGGTGGCAGCCCCTGAGTTTCGATCCAGATTCCCTACACAGCTCACTTCTTGGAAAGAGAAGGGCTTGTCGTGGGGTTCGTCGGTGGAGCTGGATGGACTCCAGAAATGTATCTGGAGTATGGCGAGGAAGAAGCTCAAGCTTGTCAACATAGTCCAAGTTATGCTCATCCGCCGGATCCTCCCGTGTCAACAACGGGATTTTACCTTGTGGGAGTTCGACCCGGGCTGGCACCAGACTCTGAGTGAGCTCTTTGATACGACGCACAAGGACATTGGGAAGGTGCTGTTCAAGGGCGCAGAGGTCCCTCCTTCTCTCGACGAGGACCGGGGACTAAGCGCAAAGCGCCTAGCGTGTTCGGTGAGTTCAATACGTCCCGTAGGACATTTATTTTCCCTGGCTTAATTATGTGCAGGGTCTAATCTCCATGCCTTTGACAGGATTGGGTGGAGATGTCGGGGCAGATCGACTGTCCGGCCCCTTTGCCCGAAGATACTGCGGGCGCACTCCTGACGGAGATGCTGACTCCGGCTCCTTACAAGGTGCCGGAGAAGACCAAGAAGGCCAAGGGAACCCGAAAGAGTTCCCGGCACCAGGTGTTATTGGACTCATAGTCTGATAAATCCGCGGCACACTCCTCCCCCAAAGACGACGAGGAAGAAGAAGATGCTCCCCCTCCAGGCGGGGGAGACAAGAAAAGGAAGGCCGCCCCAACTGGGGAGGCCGAAGGGTCCAAGAAGGGAAGGACTCTCCTTCCGGACAGTTCCACCGCCACCGACGAAGGCGAAGATGAGTGGTTGCCCAGGGCCAAGCCCCTGGGGAGATCGTAAGTATTCGGATACCAGAGTAACTAATAGGATTCCTTTGTCGCACTGCTTTCCCTAACGCCAAACATAATTATGCAGGCCGCCACGAGCCAATATCGAGGTATCATCAGACGGCTCCTTGGGCTCGTCGGACATGGACAGCGATCCAGTCCCGACCGCCACCTCCCCTCATCCTGCCGACGACGCCGAGGTGTTGTCTCAAGAGGCACCAGATCGAGGGGAGACAGTCCCGGAGGCGCCTCAAGGTGACCATCCGGACATCGGGAGCCGAGGGGACGGGCCCCCTGAGAGCTCCGAGTTCGGCCCTCAGCCGAACACTGCGCCGGAACCTCCAGCAGTTCCAGGCTCGGGCAGGCGGCCTCCTTCTAAGAGGGGCAAGACGCCTGTGCCGGTGACCTCTGTCCATCCAGAGGCGCCGGACAATCTGCTGGAAGCGCTTCGCAGCGCTTCCATCGACGAGGAGCACCGCACTATCATGAGTGCGGTGATCCAGAAGGTTCAGTCCACCAAGAGCGGATTGACTGAAGCATGTGCCAGCCTTCTAACAGGCTTCGAGGTAAGTGTTTTAGAATGTAGTAGAAATATTACCGCATAGACAGTAGCCCCTGATGCTTTGTTCGGTGTTCACAAAGAAAAGCCGAACAGAGGATCAAATAATATCGCAGGAGTCTAATATAAGTATGTCAATATACATATGCAGGCTTCGCTGCTGGCGTCCGCCGCACTGACTGCGGAAGTCGCCGTACTAAAGCAGGACCTTGAGGTGTCCAGGAAAGAGCTCGGCCTCGCCAAGAGGCAGCTCGAGGAGAACAAGGGTAAGTAATACCTTGTCTATAGATATGTATATATAAAAGAAGACGCGATTGCAAAATGACAGGATCATCGTATATTTGCCAGGGGCCATGACCGAGGTGGCGACCCCGAAGCAAGCGCTGACCAAGGCCGAAGATAATGCGGCCAAGGAGAGCACCGAGCGAGAGAAGCACGAGGCTCGGGTGGGGGAGGTGCAGCAAGAGCTCCAGGCTCTCGTCGCGAAGCACAAGGCATTGGACCTTGACTCAAGGACGCAGGAGTCTGAGCTTGCCGCGGCCCTTGAGAGCGCAAAAAGTGCCAAGGTCGAAGCCCAAAAGGATCTCCAAGAGATCGACGCGATGAAGAAGATAGCGGCGGGTAAGGCTTCCTATATGCAAAGTAAGCATGTAAAAGTAAATTACCGATTACTTACCCGAATCCGGAGCTCTCAAGGAGCATTCGCAGATTTGCCCCGCGGCGTGTCCGATGCCGCACGGTTTTACCAGGGCGAGGATGGAAGCTCAACGGAGAAGTTGTTCTGGTCTTAGTATGCTGAGGCCGAACACCCAGTGCCAATGAGCGACCAGCTAAAGCAGATGGTCGAGCTACATAAGGCGGCCGATCGGGCCATGAAGAGCTTTATAGTCCGGCCGTGGCCTGGCGATGCCCTTCCGAACAGCTTCTTCGGCCTGGTGAGGCGGCTTGTGGATGCCTGCCCGCGGCTGGAGGTCGTCAAGCGATCTGTCTGCATTGAAAGTGCACGCCGGGCTTTCGCCCGTATGAAGTTGAAGTGGGTCAAGCTAGACACCGTGAAGCTGATCAAGGAGGGGCCGCCGGAGGGCAAGGAGCACCGCCCCCGAGATGTACTACGAGGGTGTTCTGCCGGGTGCCCGTCTCATCGCGGACGAGTGTTCAAGAGATGTAATATTTGAATGAGACTTGCTCGTTTTATCCTGTGTTTATGAAAACTTGTTTCATATGTGCTGTGCAATGCTTGTTTGAATTTAAAATATTACCTTCTGTTTGGCTGTTTATCTAATCTGAGAGATGGCTAGTCCTCGGCTTCTGCCCCCATGCCACGAGTGCTGGGGTGTTCGGGATAAACCTGAGCACTCTTGTTCCCATGTTTGGGTCCTTCGAGGGAGGTGCTCAGCACAGCGAACAAGGCAACCAGACTAATAATGCTTTATCACTCTCACTTAGCCATAGAATTCTATAATTTTAAATTTCGGCGAAGCCCCTGGTATTCGAAAGGCCGAATTCGGGGCGCAATACACGCCTTTAAGCCAGACAGGGTCGGCCCCTCGCTCTAAGCGGCATAAGTCTTTAGGGACTCGAAAACCTCGTCGAATAGCGACCAGTCTCTCGCCTTATCATGACAGTCAGTTTTAGGTTTCTCTACTGAGGTGCTGAACCCAGCAGAACCGAGGCACAATCGCAGTAGTTCTCCTAGTGCTACCTTAGCCGATAGAGTGAAACGTAAGGTACCAAAACATAGGAGTCGGGCCAACCCAACATTTGACCAAAGACATGATTCGGAGCTGATGCATATAATGCTATAAGTTCGGGGTGCCGCACTTGTGAAAGTGTTCGGACTTTTCACACCGTATTGTGGGGTACGTAAGCCCCTGGTGTATTGGTCTTACCAAAGTGTACGGTTGCAAGGCGTCATTAATGAACACACACACACAGACACATATATATATATAGTAGCACTATTCTAATCCCAGGATTAGAATAACTATTTGGATCACGATCACCCCTATATAGGGCCCGATGGAAAGTTCCAAAAAAAAACCACCCCACCTCCTGCTCACCCCAATGCCCCACCTCCCGCACCTCCTGCCCCCAACGGCGACGCGCCCGTCGCCCCGTCCCCAACCGGCGGCACCGCCGCCACCAACCCCCCAGCCAGAGACGAGACCGCCGCCCCGACGCCCACCGGAGACGCCGCATGCCCCAACCGGAGACGCCGCCGCCCCAAGATCCCACTGCCGCCACCACCTGCACTCATCGCCAGTGTTGTGGTCCCAGCTTTCCTCACTGCCGCCGCGCCCAGCCTCCCACGCGCTCGCCTCCTGCCTCTGCACACCGCCACCCTACCTCCCGTGCGCCGTAGCCTGCCTCCGTGCACCGCCGTCCCCCATCCGGCCATCCCACGCGCTAACTGGGTGGTGCCTGGGTTGAGGCATCAGTCGAAGCGACGACGGGAGGAGGTTGGGCATGAGGGAGGGGACGGTGCCTTGGGCTGACAGGACGCGGCAGCCACTGCTTCATAGAGGAGCCCGAGCACTTGCTCGATGTCTTGCTTGTGCCTGAGGTACCGGACGAATCTTAGTAGTTGAACTTCACACACACTGCATCTGCGGCTCACCTCCTCCACGAGCGGCAGCTGCCCCCCCCCCATCCGTTTTCCACAACTATATTTTGTATTTGTGGGTGTTTGTATCTACTAGTTCTCGGGAGCTCGCCTCAGAAAACTTGTTTTGCTGCTGCTGCTATTTGCCGCTGCTGTTGCCGGCATGAAAGGTCAGGGACACGATGGAAAATTTTCCTTTGGTTCCCCTGCAGCAGTAGAGACGAAAACAGAAACTACTTCTCCTGCTCGCCTTCGTTAGTGGCTGATTCTTCTGCTGAAGTTCAGGTGGGCAACACATCTTCACACAGTTCAGACTAAGAAAGCAGATGATTCCTCGTTGCTCAACTATCGAAACTCTATACTACATTTTTTTGTAACTTCAGTTTTTTTCAGGCAATTTTTTGTAACTTTGGTGTCATGAGAAGATGGACAGATTCTAAAGAAGTACATCAGTTCATCCAGTGAACACAACATCAACGAACTTTGAATAAAAACAGAAGTTAGGTGTGCTAGAATAATCACCGAGTTAAAAATAATAAGCAAAAAAAGAGTTAAAAAAACCTAGTGAACACTCCTGACATATAGGGGACTAGTATAGAACTTTTAGGCGACTACCAAAAAACAGTGTACTGCTAGTCGCTATCCCCAGCTGCGAGACCTTCTCACCACAAAACAGAGCACACAAGACTCGAGCTGCTAGTCGCCATTCTGCTTCTCGAGAAATCCGTAGGAACCATATGCTATGGCCTGGCTTCTACTGAAATTGATGTGCACCATGTTCCTGCACCCTATTACTCGTATTCATTTATTTCATTTCATAGCTTCGATTTGGAACTTACGTTTATTGTGCGGAGACTTCACAAAAAATGAACAAAAAAGAAAGTGTGTTATGGACCTTGTAACTCCTTCCCCTTTTTCTGTTCATGAATGTTCTTCACATGATTTGATGGAAGGAAGTTCGTGTAAACCACCGAGTTTACATGTCCATGAAGTATGTATGTTTTAAAGTAATCTGGAAGTTCAAGGATTATTGTCTGTGAGAGTTCAATCATTGGATTTTGGGAAGAATTCATCTTATGATAAAAAATCCAATGAGAAAAAGAATTCATTCATCAAAAGAATTGCACAAAACAATTTTTGGGAGGTTTGAAAAGTTATATTTTGAAAATGTGCACAAAGGAGTGAAGAAAAAAGATGGGCTCCACAAAAATAATGACGAAGTTTAAATAAAAAAGACGAAGAAGTTGAATGCTTGTTAGAAACCCAAAGAAGGTCATTAAAAAAGCATCTCAAACAATTTTTATAAAAAAATATTTTCTCTGTTAAAATAAACCTAGAAGTTCAAATTTAAAAACAGAGCAGCTCGATGTCTATCCGAAAGTAGGATTTTTTCATTACTAAAAGAAAATAAAACCAGGAAGTCCAAATTAAAAAGATGGAGAACTTCGATGATTATACAGAACTCAGAATTTCCTCGTTATTAAAGAATGGAAACAAGAAGTTCAAAAATTAAAAAACAAGAAGTTCAACTGTTAAGCGCTTCAAAATTTCATAAACATATTAAGAAATGAAACCAGGAAGACCAAATTAAAAAGATAGAAAAGTTCGATGATTGTAGAAAACTCAGAATTTCATCGTTATCAAAAAAGGAAACAAGAAGTTCAAAAATTAAAAACAAGGAGTTCAACTATTAAAAATAGAGCGCTTCAAAATTTCATATAAAAATTAAGAAATAAAACCAGGAAGTCCATATTAAAAAGATGGAGAAGTTCTATGATTATAGAAAACTCAAAATTTCCTCATTATTAAAAGAATGAAAACAAAGAAGTTCAAAATTAAAATAACAAGAAGTTCAATTTTTAAAAACAGAGCGCTTCAAAATTTCATAAAAAATATTAAGAAAAAAACAAGGAAGTCCATATTAAAAAGATGGAGAAGTTCTATGAATATAGAAAACTCAGATTTTCCTCGTTATTAAAGATTGGAAACAAGAAGTTCAAAAATAAAAAATAAGAAGGTCAATTTTTAAAAATAGAGCGCTTCAAAATTTTATAAAAAAGATTAAGAAATTTAGATAAATATTTACAAAAAACTCAGATATTTTCACGTAACCGAGAGAAGTTCGACTGATAACTTCCAAAAGTTCACGTACTACACGGTGTGCATTTTGTATTAAAAAAAGAATGAAAAAGCAAAGACTAAAAGTTTTGTTGTTATAAGTGCAACTCCTCGGTCAGAGAAAGTTAAAAAAATTATTGTGAGAGGGGTTTGTACAAAAGAAGTATCATTTGTGTAACACTGATGATGTATGAGAAAATTACAAACGAAAATACGTCACAGAAGTTCAACTGAAAACAGCAGGAAGTTCAATTACTATAGTGGATGAATTTTAGATGAAAAACTTCTAAAATCGTCACGAGTATGAAAAAACGATCAACACGGAAAAGTTGCATGTTTACAACAGCTTTCCAATGGTATGTCATTTGCTCAATTCCGGTGAGTGGATGGAGAACTACGAGCAGTGGATGGAGAGCTACGAGAAAAAAAATCACGTGAAAAACAGAGTGAAGTTCATGTACATTCGTCGAGAAGTTCAGGTTCTTCACGCGGTGCATTTTCGAAGAATTTATTTCGCGATAAAGGCAGAACGAATGATCTTGCCATTTTCGAAATTACTTAAAAACGGCTAGGAATCAGAGAAAACCATCAACATGAAAAAGTTTCGCATTTTCCTTAGCTTTTCAGTAGTATATTATTTGCCCCATTCCGATAAAGTTTGTAAAACTTACGGCGAAAATACGTTTTTAGCCTTTTTCCAAACTGACTTTAAACCGTAATGAATTAGGAGAAACAATATATATAGAAAAGTTTCGCATTTGTTCAAGCTTTCCAACGCCATATCATTTTCTGCATTCGGACGTACGGTTAAAAAATTAGCTCGAAAATACAAACTCGGTAGGACTTGGACCGTTTTGTAAATTACTCTTAAACCATTCAAAATTAGAAAAAAAACTTTCAAGATGAAAAAGTAGCACATTTTCATAAGCTTTCCAATGCCATATCATATGCCTCCATTGGATTAGCCGTTTAGAAATGACATCGAAAAAATGAACTCGGCTGTTCGGTTTACGAAATTTTACGTTTTTTCAAATTACTCTTTAACCATAGGGAATTAGAGAAAACTTTCAACATGTGGAAGGAGCGGTTTTGCTGCAGCTTTCCAACGCCATATTATATGCCTCATTCTGATAAACGGTTTAGAAATGCGATTGAAAATACGATTCACATTTTTTGTGCGAAGAAAAAAGGTTTTCAAAACTGCTCTTAAACCGCTTATATTTTGCCAAAAATTTAAGTTGGGTAATTATATTGGGGTCCATAGCTTTCCAATGGTATATCGCAAGCCCCATTTGGGCAATTTTGGCAGAAGTTCAAGCTAGTTGACAGGAAAGTTCAACATACTACTAGCGGGGCAGGTCAGGTTGTGATCAGAATATTATTCTGATCCCATGATCAGAATAGTGTTTATATATATATATATATATATATATATATATATATATATATATATATATGACAAGAATGCAATAATAGTCGTAATGTTATGCATTGTTTATTCAAAAAAGTGCGTTAAGGCAGAGTGATACAGATAGTGCGATAAGCGAAGAGTAGGACTATGTCCCTTCCAAGGGCAAGCTGAGGAATGATATTAAATCTAATATTTCGCTCGTTACTGTAATCCACCTGGGAATTCCGTGGTATGACGTAACTGTCTGCCTCCTTGGTTGCTGCATCATGTGTTCGGCAATAGCGTTGCCAGACAGTGTTTCCAGAGATTAAGGTCCTGAAAAAACAGAAAAAATAACTAAACGGGAAGCCCCTAGTGCGGTTTAAGCCGCGTCTTGGGGCGTGCAGCAGTTGTGCCCCCCTTCCCACCTATGCCCATGATATTTTTAATGCATAATTATGTACGCACGACACGAGTTTCGCTGTTGGGCTGGGATTGGGGTGGCCGCCGCATTGCTACACGAGCTCAGATCGCGCTAGGTGGTCTATTTGCTGATTGCTCTGAGCGCGCTTGAAGGTGTCTGGGCTTTGAAGCGCCGAACTGGTTGATTGCCTTGAGAGGCTGCTTTGCGCTTCTGCTGCGAGGGCTGCGGTGTGCTCCTCTGTCTGGAGGGAGCGCTCTATGTTTCCATTGACTGTAATAACTCCGCGAGGTCCTGGCATCTTGAGCTTGAGGTATGCATAATGCGGTACCGCATTGAATCTAGCAAATGCGGTTCGCCCGAGCAGCGTGTGATAACCACTGCGGAACGGGACTATATCGAAGATTACCTCTTTGCTTTGGAAGTTATCCGGGGATCCAAAGACCACTTCCAATATAATTGAGCCTGTGCAATGGGCCTCTACACCTGGAATGACGCCTTTAAAGGACGTTTTTGTGGATTTGATCCTTGAGGGGTCTATACCCATTTTGTGCATTGTGTCCTGATAAAGCAGGTTCAGGCTACTGCCGCCATCCATAAGGACTCGAGTGAGGTGAAATCCGTCAATGGTTGGGTCTAGGACCAGTGCGGCGAATCCGCCATGACGGATACTAGTGGGGTGGTCCCTGCGATCAAAGGTGATCGGACAGGAGGACCAAGGGTTGAACTTTGGGGCGACTGGCTCCAACGCATATATGTCCCTGAGCGCACGCTTCCACTCCCTCTTGGGGATGTGGGTTGCGTATATCATGTTCACCGTCCGCACTTGCGGGGGAAACCTCTTCTGTCCTCCAGTGTGCAGCTTCCGGGACTCCTCCTCGTCCTTGCTATGCGGCCCCATGTCCTTGTTTTCGGCAATTAACTTGTCGGCCTGCTTGAACACCCAACAATCCCTGTTGGTGTGATTGGATGGCTTGTCTGGGGTGCCGTGTATTTGACACGAGCGATCGAGTATACGGTCCAGGCTGGACGGACCCGGCGCACTTTGTTTGAATGGATTTTTTCGCTGACCGCGTTTAGAGCCTTTCGGCATTGACTGCCGTATCCTCGGTATTTTCGCTATTAATACGGCACTTATGTTTATTGTGACGTGACCTGCTATTGTCATCCTTGGTATCCGGGGTACCATGGTTCTTTGATATGTTATTACTATGAGCCAGCCAGCTGTCTTCTCCCGCACAAAAGTGGGTCATGAGCGTCGTGAGGGCTGCCATAGATTTTGGCTTTTCCTGACCAAGGTGCCGGGCTAGCCACTCGTCTGGGATGTTATGTTTAAAAGCCGCTAAGGCCTCCGCATCCGGACAGTCGATGATCTGATTTTTCTTTGTAAGGAACCGAGTCTAGAATTGCCTGGCCGACTCTTCTGGCTGCTGAATTATGTGGCTCAAGTCATCGGCGTCTGGTGGTCGCACATAGGTGCCCTGAAAGTTGTCGAGGAATGCGGCTTCCAGATCTTCCCAAGAGCTAATGGAGTCCGCTGGCACGCTGTTAAGCCAATGCCGCGCTGGTCCTTTGAGCTTTAGTGGGAGGTATTTGACGGCGTGTAAGTCATCACCGCGGGCCATGTGGATGTGGAGGAGGAAATACTCAATCCATACTGCGAGATCTGTTGTGCTGTCGTATGATTCAATATTTATAGGTTTGAAACCTTCTGGGAATTGATGTTCCATTACTTCGTCTGTGAAGCATAAGGGGTGTGCGGTGCCTCTGTATTGGGCTATGTCGCGACGCAGCTCGAATGGGTCTTGTACGCTGTGTTCGGCCCGGTCGGATTTGCTTTTACTGTATCTGGCGTGGCATTTATCGTCTCGCAGAGCAGTGCGCCCTCGTGATCCGTAGATCGATCTTGCATGATTTGCTTTGTCCTCCAATATGTCTCGCAGGTCTGGCGTATCGCCCCATGCCTTTTTATTTGAGTGGCGTCGGGGTGGAGGCTGAGCTCTTGGCTGTAATGCCTCTCTATCGCGGCCACGAGGTGGCCGATCAGCCATATCATACGCTTCTTCCTCCAGTCGGGGTAGTAACCTGCACTTTGGGTAACTCTTGGAGGGGCGCTCGAGTTTATATTCCTCGGTCGCGAGGACTTCAGTTCATCTGTCAGCTAGCAGATCTTGATCAGCTTGAAGCTGCTGCTGCTTTTTATTCAGGCTATTTGCCATGGCCATAAGCCTGCGCTTGAAGCGCTCTTGTTCGACGGGATCCTCTGGTACGGCAAATTCATCGTCGCCGAGGCTTGCCTCGTCTTCGGAGGGGGGCATGTGATTGTCATCCTCCTCCTCTCCGTCTGCCGCTCTCTCAGGAGAGATGGCTGCTCCATCCTCCTGCTCTAAATCATGCTGGAGGGGATTGTTGTTTTCTTCGGCACTATCCGGAGTGTTATTATCTCCTATGCCGGTATCACCACTTTTGCTTTGGCGGGACTTAGAGCGGCGCCGCTGACATCGGCGCTTGGGTTGCTTCTTGGAGGGGTCATCCTCCGATATCTCGTCGACATTGCCTTCATTGGGTGTATCCACCATGTATATGTCATATGACAAGGTGGCTCTCCAGTGCCCTATAGGCGCTGGTTCATGTTCGTCTCCTACATCGCCGTCCATACCGTCGATGTCTTCGGAGTCGAAGTCGAGCATGTCGGTTAAATCATCGACAGTGGCTACGAAGTGGGTGCTGGGTGGGCGTCGAATTTCTTCATCTGCATCCCAATCCTATTGGCCATAGTCCGGGCAGGGCTCTCCTGACAAAAAAAGCGACCTTAGTGAATTCAGAATGTCGCCGAAGGGCGAGTGCTGAAAGATATCCGCGGCAGTGAATTCCATGATCGGCGCCCAATCGGATTCGATTGGCAGGGGCGCGGATGGTTCGGAGTCCGAAAAAGAGTCCGGCACCTTGGAGTCACGGGCTTCGCGGGGGATTAGGCTGGTGTTCGGCTCGATCGCCATTGAGACTGCAGACCGTGAGGCGGTGTCTAGCCACCCGTCCTCGATCAGCGTAGTTGGCCCCGAGCTAAGGATCAGAGCTGATGTGGGCGCGGCCTCTGGGGTACTGTTCGGCGGCAGAGCTAGGTCATACCCATCATGACAGTGCGGCGCGCCCGGCTATGGCTTGAATCCGTCGAAGATCAAGTCTCCGCGGATGTCGGTCGTGTAGTTCAAACTTCCAAATCTGACCTGACGGCGAGGGGCATAACTTTCAATCTGCTCCAGATGGCCAAGCGAATTAGCCCGGAGTGCAAAGCCGCCGAATACGAAGATCTGTCTGGGGAGAAAAGTCTCACCCTGGACCGCATCACTATTGATGATAGTAGGAGCCATCAAGCCTAACGGCGACGACACAGAGGAACTCTCAATGAAAGCACCAATGTCGGTATCAAAACTGGCGGATCTCGAGTAGGGGGTCCCGAACTGTGCGTCTAGGCCGGATGGTAATAGGAGGTAGGGGACACGATGTTTTACCCAGGTTCGGGCCCTCTTGATGGAGGTAAAACCCTACGTCCTGCTCTATTAATATTGATGATATGGGTAGTACAAGAGTAGATCTACCACGAGATCAGAGAGGCTAAACCCTAGAAGCTAGCCTATGGTATGATTGTATGTTATGGTTGTTGTCCTACGGACTAAAACCCTTCGGTTTACATAGACACCGGAGAGGATTATGGTTACAAAAGGTTAGTTACAAAGGAGGAGATATCCATATCCGTATTGCCTAGCTTGCCTTCCACGCCAAGTAGAGTCCTGTCCGGACACGAGACGAAGTCTTCAATCTTGTATCTTCATAGTCTAATAGTCCGACTGTCTGGAGACCCCCTAATCCAGGACTCCCTCACCTCCCTTGTCCATACTTCCTCTTACGGCTCTCAATCTGCTGCTGCTTCCCTTCAATCATAAGAGCCTTATCTACCAACTCTTTGTAGTTGGTGAATGTTGCCACCATCAACTGCATACTCATCTCATCATTCAGCCCTTCCATAAACTTCTCCTGCTTTGCAGCATCCGTGGCCACATCATCAGGGGCATAGCGAGATAACTTGCTAAACTCATCCGCGTACTGAGCCACAGTACGGTTCCCCTGGCGTAGGTTGCGAAGCTCACGCTTCTTCATACTCATTGCTCCAGTTGAGACATGGGCTGTACGGAAAGCTTGCTGAAACTGGTCCCATGTCACCGTGGCTATAGGGTAGATGACAGTGTAATTATCCCATCATGATGTTGTTGGTCCATCCAACTGATGTGCGGCAAAACGCACCTTCTCAGCATCAGTACATCCTATAGTGGTTAACTCCCTTCCAATCCTACGGAGCCAATCATCTGCGACTATAGGCTCGGTGCTACTAGAAAACACCGGCGGCTGCAACCTCAGAAAACGGGCTAAGTTGTCAACTAGTGGTGGTGGTGGTGGTGGATTGTTGTTGTTGTTGCCTTGGTTCTGAACTAACAACTGCATCAGTGTATTCTGCTGCTGGATCAACTGAGTGAGCTCGGGTGGGAAAGCAAATCCGGGGTCACGTCTCGGAGGCATCTGATGGGTTTAGAGGGGAGAGATTAGAATAGAATGAGGTCGAATGAGAAAGCACTACCCATATGCACATGAGACAAACACAAATATTTCACTCAATCAATAAAGCAAGGCATACAATCGATCTAACTATCGCAAAAGTGCTCGGACTACTTTATTTACATGGCGGAATACTACTACTGATATGGTGGTCGACTAAAAATATTCCTCAGTTGAAGACTCCATGATATCTGCTCTAGCTTCATCTTTAAAGTCATCATCACTAAGGTCGGAGTCAGTGTCGTCGATGATGATGTAGTCCTCCGGGCGAATCTCCTTGGGTTATTCATCTTCTTCTACTGGTGTGGGGTCTCCCATAAATATTCCGATCTTCTTAATCAAGTCGTCCTTCTTCTCCAGCTGTGTCGCAATTTCCTCCTCATATCCATCACGTGTAGACTTAAGTTATTCTTCCAGCTCGATGATCCTTGTCTTTGCCATCTTCAAATCTATCATGTCTGAGCACATCTAATTCTCCTGACGTCGAATGTTCTAGTTTAACTCCTGGATGAAAGTTGCAATTGATCTATCCTTCTTGGTACTGATCATCTCCAATTGCTCGTCTCGGCGCCCACATATCTGGTAGATAGTGTCGTTAAGATCCTTGTGATATACTTCTCCAATGCGTCCCATGGTGATGTGAGCTGCCATACTCTTTCTTAAACTCCGGGTTGGTGCATGAAGGAAAATTCTATAGGTTTAGTGACTGGCATGAAGGTCCTTCCTGGAACTTGAACTTGAATCATCCATCGCTCCTCTTCCGGCAAAGTGGCGTTGTAGGTCCCGATGAAGCTTGGTATTCCTATGTTCAGGTACCTAGTGACTTCCTTCAGGTGTCGTCCAAAAGGTGATTCTTCATCCGGTTGTGCAAACTTGTTCCTTGCGTCCGCCATCCTAAAGAGTAGAAAATGTAGAGGAGTCAGAAGTGAGAAGAGAATAGTGATCTATGGCTTTAGCTTAGTGGTCGTCTCCTACACTCAACGTGTGCTCTGATACCATCTTGTAGTGACCCGACCTCAAATGGTCAAGTCTATGTGCTTCAGTGTCATCCCTGGATCGGTAATGCTGACACACACAGCACTCAAGGATTTATAACAGAGTAGCAATCACACACTTATTACATCGAATGTCTCCAAAGAGAACTTATTACAATAAATACGGCTTAACGCCATTTAATACGATAACAGCGGAAGGCTTGGAAGATAAAGTGAGTCCATCAACTCCAACAGCATAGCTGAGCTGCACGGCAACGACCTAACGAACCTTACTCCTTGTCTGAGAAGTCTGCAACATAATATGTTGCAGCCCGAAAATGGGTCAGCACATGGAATATGCTGACAGAATAACACAGTAGAGCAAGAACAGAATAATGCTATCACCACATGCATATTTGGCTGGTGGAAAGCTCTATGGTTATAGTTTTTGCGAGAAGCCAATTTTTCACTACAACAAAGGAATAGATTTTATTTAACTATCATGGTAGTTGAAACATCATTGAGAAGGTTCCTGCAACTCAATTCCAATTAAGGTGATTAACAACCCAACAATATTATTTTTAGGGTGATGAGATACTTAAGATACTCCAAGTACTAGATACTCAAGAATGTCCATAACCGGGGACACGGCTAACCATGATTAGTTTATACACTCTGCAGAGGTTTGCGCACTTTTCCCCACAAGACTCGATCTCCTCCGTTGGTTTTCTCGCGCTACAGGGTGTTCGAGAAACGGATGACCGAGACACAGTCTTTCAGAAACATTAACTCTCTACTCCGGGCAGACCATACCAAACCTACAAACCCACTACCTGCTGATCCACCTCTTCAAGAGCTTCACGTAACTTACTCAACTATGCTAGAGCCCATAATAGCTTGTGGCTGCACACGTAAGTTACTAGCATGAATAATCTCAGCTCCCTTTGAGCCTGGGTGTCGGTCCATAGGAAGATCACACGGGTACTCTGGGATTTCCAAAAATACAGGTAGCACTAGGTACTCCTGGTGCCTCAATCCACCCAGATGTGTATTTAAGTTGCCACCTTAAGTTGTACCACTAATTAACAATCTCACATCTGTCGTGGATTTCACTCACCCAAACCACGTCTATGAGCATAGCATAACAATATAAGCAACGCGTAGAAGTAACTCCCAGGGGTTTAAATGTAACAGGGTAATAGGTTCTACCTCATCAGCTACTTCCCAACCCACATGTTAATGACATCCTAACCATGCAATGTTTGAGGATTGGAACTAACGCATAAAAACTGGGTGATAAAGGGATATGATCAAAGTGTTACTTGCCTTGCTGATGATCCGCGTAACCTAGAGACTCCAAATAACATGCTTCACACTCCGGGAATTCTATTGTAAACAAACAATAACTTACATAAGCAATCAAGCTAAGAAACACGGGTAAATCTCAAATAAGAAGATCTAACCAGAAAGTTCAACTTAAGAACTCCAGTTTGCAAAAAGAATCAAATCAAACGGAGCAACGAAACTCAAATGGCGAAAGAAACAAGATCCGTTTACTAATCTAGACCTAGGTAAAATTTTACAGTAGCAAAAACTTGTGCAAGTTGGTTAAGCGGAAAGAAGGTCTCGAGACGAAGATCTAGGCACTTGAATCGCCTGATTCCGATTAATGAGCAGAAAGATAAACTAGAACGAAAATCGGATCAGAAATCACGATCAGAAATAATCACGGAATAATCCGATAAAAGGAAACTGACGAACAGGCTAACGAACGAGCGTTCGTTGTCTGTAACTAACGGGCGAAAACCGTTCGTTAAAACGAACGTCCGGACGAATGTCCACGATAAAGAAAAACTGGAAAAATCCAGCGAACCAAAAAAACGGGCTAGGGTTTTTCTAAAAAACGGATTGGTTTTTAAAAAAAACGAACGACGGCGAGGTACCTCCGGCGTGGCTCCGGCGAGGCGGGGCTCGGGCGGCGGGGCGGCAGGGCTCACAGGGCAGT
>NC_041386.1:312569164-312613308 GCF_002162155.2 Triticum dicoccoides
GGCGGGGCTCGGCGGCGGCCTTTAAAGGGGGCGGGGGCTTTCTTGGGTGAGGGGGCGCCCGGTGAGGAGTCCGGCTCGGACTCCCCTCGACGTCCGAGCTACGCACGGCGGCGCGCGCGCGAGGGAGACTGCCGGGACGGGCCGGCTGGGCTTCGGCCCAGCTGGGTCCGAAAATCTTTTTTTAAAATATATTTCCGCCGAAACTAAGAAAAATCCTAGAAAATAAAATAAAAATCTAAAAATGCTAAAACAAATTTTCTCTGTCTAAATAAAATATTTAGAATGAGATGAACATTTCCTTGGCCCTAAAATGCAATTTTGAAGACGTGCAATTTTTCTAATGCAAATAAAATCCAAATAAAATCAAATATTTGATTTTAATATTTTTCCTCCAATATTTCAATTATTTTGGAGAAGTCATATTATCTCCTCTCATATATTTTAATATGAAATATGTTCGGAGAGAAAACTAATTAAAACCAAAAGTCCTTGTTTCGATATTTGATAAAAAAATCAAATATGAAATCTGGGAAATCCCCAACTCTCTCCGAGGGTCCTTGAGTTGCTTAGGATTTCGAGGATCACGAGACGAAATGCAATAAAATATGATATGAAAGAATGATCTATGTATAACATTCCAAATTGAAAATTTGGGATGTTACATCTATAGACAGAGCGTAGATGTTGTGCGGACAAAGAAAATCACATCGCACACGGACTAAACAATGGAGCCCGTCGGTGATGTTTTCATCAATCACTCACAATTGTATACCAGCAATCGTTTGCTCACAACACACACGGCTTGTTAGCAGTAATCGTCTGTGTTGTTATCGGTCTTCGCACACGTTTCCGATTACAGACCTGTTTGCCGCGTATCACACACATCTTGTTAAGTTGAACCATTTCTGTTCTCATGTCTCAACGCAAACAGTTCATCCGAGTGAACCGCATGCCATATATCGCACACACCTTTGATCTGGCTGACCGTTTCTTTTGTGTTGCCTAATCACAAATAGTTCATCTAAGTGAACCGTATGCTATATGATGCGGAGCATCCCAAGGTCATCCCCATGGACCTACCATCGTCGCACCAAGTGTCTGATGGACCCATGACACGAGCATGTGCAAGAGCTCTCGAAACCAAGGTGACATCTCTCCTCTCACAAGTCCACTTCGATGCACATGATACATGGCTACTACCTCAAATGGAGACATTGTGCATACTCAGGTATCAAGGAGTTAGCCATGAAGAAGCTAAGGAGCAAGGAGAATCAGAAGAGGAAGATGGACGTGAAGACGAAGAAGAAGAAGAGCTGCGGAAGGAGCCCCAGCAACTGGACAACCGGCCAGGCCCGGTCGTCCGGCCCCTGAAGGTCACACCAACCCACGGAAACCAGGCCAACACATGCTACAGCGGCCGGACGTCCGTCCTCGACCGGACGTTCGACACCTCCCAGGCTCGGGACGACCGAGCCCCTCCGGACGAACGAAGCCACGCCAACAGAATGAAATCTACGGAAATGCAAGGAAGACCGGACGTCCGGCGCCACGGCAACAGAGCCTAATCTACGGAAGTCCGAAGATCTACGGACGTCCGGACCGTCCCGAGTCTCCGGACGTCCGACGCCCACCGGACGTCCGACCCCTGGTTGTGTCCAGTTTTGGGCCCGAGGCCCATATACCCCCCTCATTTCATCCTCATTTGCAGTAAGACTATAATAGACCTCCTATTCCTCCTAGCTAGGGTTAGCAAAGGATTAGCTCATATTTTGTGTGAGAGCTATGCTCATCCACTTGGTTACCTTCTCCTCGGAGATCGCGCCTGCTCAAAGAAGATCCCCCAAGCAGATTCAAGACCCCTTCACGGGAGGAACCTCAAGACCTCCTCACGGAGGATATCTTGCTACTTGTATTGTCTTTAGTTGACCATGGATCATGTATCTCTTATGTGTTTGAGGATCTAGCATATGTGTGACCATTTCTTGTTGGTTTTAGTGTTTCCCCTTGGGTTTCCCTTCGTGTTCATCATGGGATCCACTCCTTTCGTGAAAGATAAGCCACTAGGGTTCTACCCTACATAATCTTGGTATCTAGAGCCACAATGATCACGATTTCGGAGCCTCCCCGTTGTGTTTCTAGCCTTGTTTTTTGATGATTTTGTTCCTATTTCGTAAATTCCCCACAAAAATAGCCCCATTTTTTTGTGATTTTTTGGTGTGATGAAATTTTGTTGGATTTGATCTGTGGATTTGCTTTCTATTGAGTGGATCTAGCTTTCCCCCTTCATCTCCACCTTTTCCTTCCACAAAATCGCCCGGATTCGATGAATTTTGTCCTCCCCATCACGAACCCTAGCTGTTCTTCCCGTGCCCGAATTTCGCCCAGGCACCGGATGTCCGACAGCCTCCGGACATCTGACGACCGGACGGCCGTAAACCCCCAGACGTCCGGCGTTCCCTGACGAAACTGATTTTTTCAGTTTGGTCTCCACCACAGCCACACCTCCACGTACGCATTCCCACCACCTCTACTCCATCACCACTTCCGCATATCACCTCCTTTGATTACCCGTTTCGCACTTCGACTCGTTTTGCAACATTGTGCTTTGAGAATTTGAGGTGCGGTTCCGTGCCCTATTGTGTTTCGGCTATTTAGGTACGGTTCGACATCAACATCACCACCGCTCATCTTCGCCACGGACGTGTCATCGGCAACAACCGCTACACCATTTTGACACCATACCGTAAGCAAGAACGGTAACCTCATCTTCGTATCGAATACATCATTCTTACCATTACATTGATAGCCATCATAGCCTTACTCTCTTGCGTCGCTTACCCATTGCGACTAGCCTTTGAGTACTGCCGGCAACGTGACTTGTGCACATTAGTGATCGTACTTCCCATAGTATACATACATCATTGGTGCATATCTTGGTATCATCTCTTGTGTCACAAGGTTGTCATCGCATACACAATTGCTATCTTGGTTCGTGAAGCATTGCATGAGAAAAGAGCTCAAACAACAAAGAGCCAAAACAGCTTTTAAGCAAAGGGAAAGATAAGCAAAGAGCTTTTAAGCAAGAACCATAGCATCATACAACATTAAGATTGTCATACTAGATCATCTTGGATCATATCATCGAAACACCATACATAGATCATACTTGGGATAGAAGTCGTTGCATTTTTGCTTAGTAGGTTGTCACAAGTCTTCGTATCCTCCTATTGTGCAATCGTGCTAGAGTCTCTCTAGTGTTGTGCAACAAGAGCATTTTCGTGGATTCCACACTTCGGCTCATCCTTGGTTGCACGACCCCACTTATCTCTTTGCGTGTGTGTTTCTGTGTACCTTCTTTTGCTTGGTCTAGTTGTTGCATTGCAAACTTGCGAATCTTTTCCAACATTATTGAAGCTCACTAACAATTGCATCAAATTTTGTTCCACCATCCTAACCAAGCTCCACCATAAGCTTTTACTTGTGTAGGCGTGAGAAACCGACAAGAATTGGTACCAATTATGCTATTTCCTTGTTCCACATTGGTGTGATCATTGATCCACCTTCAACTTTGGTCAAGGTACATTTGGTATATGTTCTTCTCTTTCTACCACTCACATATTTTCCTTGGAATGATGTATAGGCCAAGTACTTCTACCAACCCACTCTTTCTCGAGCAAGACGACGACATGACTTCCTTTGTCACAAAGAGCCACCTCTTTGGTGCACAACATGCTTTGCATCAGGAGCAACAAGCAATGAGTGACCGCATCGACCATCTCGCCACCGACTTGCGACTATCCGAGCAACGCACACGAGACTACTTCGACCACAAGCTCGACAACCACAAGCAAGAGAACGACGCAAGAATGGATGAGATTCGTGCTTTGTTGCTCAACCGCTCTTCTTCCACTTCGTCCTCATCAAGACGGAGCCACTCAAGTTGACACTTCGACTACACCATCTCCGGCTCAACTACACCGATGTCAAACACTCTTCATCGTGCCGCGCGTCAAGATCGTCACGCAAACTGCAATCCTCTATACGACATCGACTCTCAAGAACAAGCTCGTGCGCAAGAACATCGACATCGTCAAAACCAAGCTAATCTCGACCTAGCACAAGAATGGCAACGACAACGCCAACGAGAAGAGGAAGAGCGAGCACGCCTACACCAAGATGCACAAGATGTTGAGGCACAACGCCAAGAACAAGAACTACGTGAAGCTCAAGCAATTGAGGTGCAACGTGCCCTTTGAGATTCAAGTCACGCCGTCACCACACGTAACCTCCATCGGCGTGAACAAGAAGGAGCACTTCACGAAGAAGTTCAAGAGAGTATTTACCAATCACGTGCGCATCGTCAAGTTCCTCAAGTTCATCCTCGAGCTCGACAAGCCGCTCCACAAGATCCACAAGAACCCCAAGTTCACCAAGAGCATGAAGACAATGGAAATCCTCCATGACAAGAGCAACACGAGGTTTACAACCCTCCTCACCAAGAGCAACACGAGTTTGCCAATCCTCAACAACATGGGCGTCATCATCCCCGACCCCAACACAATGAAGAGCAACACTACGGCAAGCTAAAGTTCGCCATGCCCAAAATTTCTGGAAGCAATGATCTCGAAGAGTACCTATCATGGGCATTGAAAGTTAAAAAAATCTTCCGTTTGCACAACTATGACGAAGAGAAGAAGATCGCGATGGCATCCCTTGAGTTCCAAGACTATGTCCTCATTTGGTGGGAACAAGTCACTGAGCGCCGTGCGGCAGGAGGTGAACCACCCATCACTACTTGGGCGCAAATGAAGGATGTCATGAGAGCACGCTTCGTGCCTACCCACTACAACCGCGACCTCTTCAAGAAACTCCAACTTCTCAAGCAAGGAACCAAGAGTGTTAAAGAGTACTACAAGGAAATGGAGATTGCAATGATACGATCCAATGTCACGGAAGATGATGAGCAGACTATGTCATGTTTCTTGAATGGACTCAATCATCTATCAAGAAGATCGCCGACTTCCAACCATACTTGAACCTCATCGAGCTAGTGCATAAAGCTACCAAAGAGGAACATCAAGTGCAAGATGACTTCAGGTATGCCAAGTTCTCATCCAAGTCATAAGGCTTCTCCAACACCCAAGCTTCAATGACTCCAACACCGTCTACCAAGTCTTCTACAAGCAACATCGACAAGTCGAGTTACAAGAAAGCTTTGACAACATCAAGTCATCCTCCTACAACAAGCAACTTCAAGCCGAGAGCTTCATCATCATCCACCCCAACCGATGAGACCGTCAAGACAAGTTCCTTCAAATGCTTCACATGCGGAGGCCGAGGCCACAAGTCCTTTGATGCACCAACAAGCGAACCATGATCCTCAACAACGATGGTACATACGACTCCATGAGTGAAGGAGAAACGGAAGCACTTGAGCAAGTCACCATGCACCGGCAAGTGAACGATGAGGAGGAACAAGTATTTCGTGATGACGATTCAAGTCCCGCTCTTGTTGTCTCCAAGGTCTTGACTCTCCAACATCAACAAGAAGAAGACCAAAGATGCCATATCTTTCATACCAAGGCCGGCATTAACGGAAGGTCCGTCAAGGTCATCATCGATGGAGGGAGTTGTCATAACATAGCAAGTGAAGAACTTTGCTCCAAGCTCCAATTGCCCAAGACGAAGCACCCACACCCCTACAAAGTTCAATGGCTAAGCGACTCTGGAACTATTCAAGTCGAGCATAGAGTGTAGGTCTCCTTCAAAATCGGAGCTTACGAAGACACTTTGGAGTGTGATGTCATTCCAATGACCATTTGCCACTTTCTTCTTGGACGACCATGGCAATTTGATAGAGGTGTCATCCACAATGGCCGAACGAACCACTACATCTTCAAGATGAAATGAAAGGAGTACGTACTTTGCCCTATGTCACCAAGCCAAGTGATCGCCGACAAGCAAGCCACCCATCGTGGAGAGAATAGTGAGGGAGCGAACCTCCGAAAAGAGAGTGAGCGCCACAAGCCCAAATCGAGTGCCTCCACGATGAGCGAAAATAAGAACCTAGTTCTATTTGCCACCAAATGTGAGATAAGAGAAGTGTGTGAGAACCCATCTAGTGTGATACACTACATCCTTTTGTGCAAGGACGATGCACCAAAAGCTAACACACCTCACACTCTACCTTTAGTGTTGTCTTATCTTTTGCAGGAATTCCAAGATGTTTTCCCCGACGAGCTACCTCCGGGAGTACCTCCACTACAAGGCATCAAGCACCGCATTGACCTCATCCCCGGAGCACCTCTTTCGAAAAAAGCTCCCTACCACGTCAACCCCGAAGAAACCAAAGAAATACAAAGGCAAGTAAAGCATCTCATAGACCATGGACATGTGCGTGAAAGTTTGATCCCTTGTGCCATTCCGGTCACTCTTGTGCCAAAAAGAGACGGTAGCTTTCGCATGTGTTCCGATTGTAGACATATCAATGCTATCACCATTCTCTATAGGTATCTCATTCCACGTCTTGATGATATTCTTTATGAACTTAGTGGTGCCACTATATTTTCCAAAATTGATCTTAAAAGTGGTTACTATCAAATCAGCATACAAGAGGGTGGTGAATGGAAACCACTTTCAAAACAAAGTTCGGCTTGTATGAGTGGTTAGTCATGCCTATGGGTTTATCGGAAGCACCGGGTACTTTCATGCGTCTTATGAATTATGTGTTTCGCCCTTACATTGGTGAGTTTGGTGTGGTCTACTTCGATGATATCCTTGTTCATAGAAAATCTCTTAAAGATCATGTCACCCATATTGGAACCATTTTGCAAACTCTTCGAAAAGAGCGTCTCTATGCTAACATGGAAAAGTGCCTTTTTGGCGTTGGTAAGCTCGTTTTCTTGGGTTTTATTGTTTCCCCCAAGGGTGTTCATGTTGATGACTCTAAGATAAATGCTATTAAAACTTGTCCACAACCAACAAGCTTGCATCAAGTGCATAGCTTGCTTGGTTTAGCCGGTTTCTACCATAGATTTGTGAAGGACTTTAGCACCATTGCTTCACCTGTGTATGCTTTGAGCAAGAAAAATTCGCCTTTTGTTTGGGGACCATCTCAAGATACCGCTTTCAATGAGCTTAAGAATTTGCTTACTCATGCTCCCGTGCTTGCATTACCCAACTTTAACAAGCCCTTTGAGATTCATTGTGATGCTAGTGGTAATGGCATAGGAGGTGTGTTAACGCAAGAGAAGCGCCCCATAGCTTACTTTAGTGAGAAACTTTATGGAGCGCAACTCAATTGCCCCATCTATGACAAAGAGTTATATGCTTTAGCGTGAATTTTGCATGAATAGGAACATTATCTTCGCCCTCATGAATTCATCATTCATACCGATCATGAAACGCGTAAATACCTTAAGGGTCAAACTAAGTTGAACAAGCGTCATGCTAAATGGAGTGAATTCATTGAGTCTTTTCCTTATATCATCAAGTACATCAAAGGTAAGGAAAATGTTGTGGCGGATGCACTTTCCCGTATATGCATGCTTGTTACTCAACTTGAATTGGATGTCATTGGCTTTGAGCACATAAAAGACTTGTATGAGCATGATCCCACTTTTGCTATTCCCTATGCCAAATGTTTGATGCATACCTCTTGGGAACGCTATTACATCAAAGATGGATATCTTATGAGAGCTAACAAGCTTTGCATCCCCGAGTCTTCTCTTCGCTTATTGCTTTTGCAGGAATCTCATGTAGGAGGACTAATGGGACATTTTGGACGCAGCAAGACTTTCGCTACGCTCTCCAAAACTATTTTTGGCCCAAGATGTTTCGTGACGTCAACCGCTTCACCAACCGATGCTCTACATGTCGCAAAGCTAAGTCTATAGCTCGATCCCATGGCCTTTAAATGCCTCTCCCAATTCCATATCAACCATGGGAAGATATTAGCATGGATTTTGAAATTGGATTGCCTAGAACTAGAAATGGAAAGGATTCAGTATTTGTTGTTGTGGACCGATTCTCTAAGATGGCACATTTCATACCATGCAATAAGATAGACGATGCTTCACATGTTGCCAATCTCTTTTGTAGGGAAATATTGCGTCTACATGGAGTTCCAAAGACGATTGTCTCGGACCGCGACATCAAGTTCCTAAGCTACCTTTGTAAGACCCTATGCGCCAAGCTCGGAATCAAGCTACTCTTCTCCACGGCGTACCATCCACAAACCGACGGCCAAACGGAGGTGACCAACCGCACACTCTCCGCTCTACTTCATGTTCTCATCAAGAAGAACATCAAGGAGTGGGAGGAGTGTCTACCTATCGCCGAGTTCGCCTACAACCACACAAGACACTCAACAACCGACATGTCCCCCTTCGAGGTCGTCTACGGATTCAACCCATTGTCCCCATTGGACATTCTTCCTCTACCACTACAAGAGCGCATCAATATGGACGCAAGTGCACGTGTCAACCATCTCAAGAAGGTGCATGAAGATACAAGGCACACCATTGAGCACCAAGTACAATGACTTGCGACCAAGCTCAACATCAACAAGCAACCCATGGTATTCAACATTGGTGATCTTGTGTGGCTACACCTTCGCAAGGACCACTTCCCCAATGAGCGCAAGTCATAGCTTCTACCACGAGTCGATGGACCATTCAAGGTGCTTGCACGCTACAACAACAACGCCTATAAGATCGACATCCCACGCGGCAAGTACTCCGTGAGTGACATCTTCAATGTGAAGGACCTCTCGCCCTACCATGGTGATGAAGAATTTGATCCGAGGTCGGATCTTTCTGAAAGGAGGGGAGATGATGCGGAGCATCCCAAGGTCATCCCCATGGGCCTACCATTGTCGCACCAAGTGTCTAGTGGACCCATGACACGAGCACGTGCACCAGCTCTCGAAACCAAGGTGACATCTCTCCCCTCACAAGTCCACTTCGATGCACATGAGACATGGCGACTACCTCAAACGGAGACATTGTGCATACTCAGGTATCAAGGAATTAGCCATGAAGAAGCTTAGGAGCAAGAAGAATCAGAAGAGGAAGATGGACGTGAAGACGGAGAAGAAGAAGAGCTGCGGAAGAAGCACCAGCCACCGGACGACCGGCTAGGCCCGGACGTCCGGCCCCTGAAGGTCACACCAGCTTGGGGAAACCAGGCCAACGCATGCTATAGTGGCCGGACGTCCGACACCTCCCAGGCTACGGACGACTGAGCCCCTCCAGACGACCGACGCCATGCCAACAGAACGAAATCTATGGAAATCCGAGGAAGACCGGACGCCCGGCGCCACGGCAACAGAACCTAATCTACGGAAGTCCGAAGATCTATGGACATCCAGACCGTCCCGAGTCTATGGACGTCCGATGCCCACCGGACGTTCGACCCCTGGCTGTGTCCATTTTCGGGCCCGAGGCCCATGTACCCCCCTCATTTCGTCCCCATTTGCACTAAGACTATAAATAGACCTCCGATTCCTCCTAGCCAGGGTTAGCAAAGGGTTAGCTCATATTTTGTGTGAGATCTTTGCTCATCCACTTGGTTATGTTCTCCTCGGAGATCGTGCCTCCTCGGAGAAGATCCCCCAAGCGGATTCAAGACCCCTTCATGGGAAGAACCTCAAGACCTCCTCACGGAGAAGATCGTGCTACTTGTATCGTCCTTAGTTGACCGTGGATCATGTATCTCTTATGTGTTTGAGGATCTAGCATATGTGTGACTATTTCTTGCTGGTTTTAGTGTTTCCCCTCGTGTTCATCGCGGTATCCGCTCCTTTCGTGAAAGATCGGCCACTAGGGTTCTACCCAACATCACTATATATTGCACACACCTTCATCCGGCTGGCCGTTTCTTTTGTTCCTCCTCATCGTAAACAGTTAATTGAGATGAACCATATGCTCTGCATCACACACGCAACTAAAATCTGAACCGTGTTTGATGCATCCTCCATCGCAAACGTTTTGCCCCTTTTTTGACAGTTTTTTACACCACCATTTCCGATTATGGCATCGCACACAGTTTCGTCGAAGGGTCTCTGATCGTAGTGTCGCGTTAGCAGCATCTTGCAGTAGTGGGTCTAGCTAATATGCGAGTGTGTTCCATGAATGGATCAATGACTGAGCATAATGGGCTAGGGATAAGTTGCTTTAGTGTTGGTATTTTGAAAGACATGGTTGCTTGTTGATATGCTTGAGTATTGAAATCTTGATGTCAAAACTAGACTATTGCTTTGAACCATATAAAAGTTCAAATGTCCATGCTATAAAGAAAAGAATATATGATGAACATGTTAGGAAGCATTCCACATCAAAAATTCTGTTTTTATCAACCTACTCGAGGACGAGCAGGAATTAAGCTTGGGGATGCTGATATGTCTCCAGAGTATCTATAATTTTTGATTGTTCCATGCTGTTATATTATCATTCTTGGATGTTTTACAATAATTTTACAATCGTTTAGTATAATTTTTTGGGGCTAACCTATTGACATAGTGCCAAGTGCCAGTTGCTATTTTTTGCTTATTTTTTACATCGCATAAAATCAATATCAAACAGAGTCCAAATGCAGCGAAACTTTTTGTGGATTTTTTGGACCAGAAGACACCAAATGGGCCAGAGAAGCACCTGGGGGTGCCCCAAGGGGGGCACAACCCACCAGGGCGTGCCTGGGCCCCTAGGTGCGCCCAGGTGGGTTGTTCCCACCTAGGTGGCCTCCCACACCTCCTATTTGCTCTATAAATACCCCAATATTCTTGAAACCCTAGGGGATTCGACGAAAATCAATTCCAGCCGGCGCAAGTTCCAGAGACCATAGATCCAATCTAGACACCACTACTGAGGGGTTCATCATCCTCATTGGTGCCTCTCCGATGATGCGTGAGTAGATCATTGTAGACCTATAGACCCATAGTTAGTAGCTAGATGGCTTTCTCCCTCTCTCCTTGAACTTATACACTAGATGCATGTTTGATAGCGGTCTATGTGTGGAGTAATAGTAGTAGATGCAGGCTAGAGTCGGTCTACTAATCTTGGACGTGATGCCTATATAATAATCATTGCCCGGATATCGTCATGATTATTTGAAGTTCTATCAATTGCCCAATAGTAATTTGTTCACCCACCGTATGCTATTTTTCTCGAGAGAAGCCACTAGTGAAATCTATGGCCCTGGGTCTCTTCTTTATCATATTTGCCTTCGTGATCTATTTTTATTTGCTTTTATTTTCAGATCTATTAATCCAAAAATACAACAATACCTTGCTGCAATTTTTATTTATTTATTTTGTCTCGCGTTCCCGCGAGATCTATTTATCCAATCTACTACAATTTTTCCTATCGTTTTTCCCGTGATGGATTGACAACCCCTCTCTTACATCGGGTTGCAAGTATTTGTTGTTTGTGTACAGGAGCTGTTTACGTGGTGTGCGTGGTTCTCCTACTGGTTCGATAATCTTGATCTCATCACTGAGGGAAATACCTACCGTAGCTATGCTGCATCATCCCGTCCTCTTTCGGGAAATACCGACGTAGTTCAAGCCGCATCATGAATCACTGCCGGTAACTAGGCAATCCGGCGTTTAGGTACGAACAGACAAAAATGTGCATGGAGAGTTATGTTATATTACTTTTTAACGTAAGAAACATCTTCTGAAGAAAATAATTCCTCCATGGGTTACTTTCTTTAGTTTTCGTCATGCTAGTGTAGACATTTGTATCGGAGGTCCAAGGTATGGAAATAATCGATACGGGGGCCGAATCCCCAAGCGATGGTGATTAACACCGATAGTATTATAGTTTTTCCTCTTTGCCGACCCATTGTGTTCTTAAGAACGCTAGCTTTTGGGTTCGCCCATCTGAGGTACGTACACAGATGACCCGGTCGTAACAATCACAGAGGTGCTCCCTGTACCCCCTAGTCGAACGATCGGGAACATAGGGGATAAGCACAAGAGCCAAGCAACCCAACTTGGCAAAAAGCTTAAGTCAAATCGGTGCATATAATGGCGGGAGAGGTATCCGTGAGGTGCAAACACGACATAGACGATTACATGCATCGAAATATATTGATTGGGTGCTTTAAAGGAGCAACCAGGTAAAATATGGGTGTTACATTGAAGAATAGGGCCTGAACAAAATTAGGTTTATCTAAACTGGGCCCGAGAGATTGAAATTCTCCAGAAAAGAATAAGGGAAATTTATAGTGAGAAAAGGGGTAGTGTAATGACGTGGGCATGTCTAGCCGTAGAAACGTCGGAGTCGGGCTATGTTCCAGGGGTTTGGTTCAAGGCGGTTGTCAGCTGGGTTGCGAAGATGATATGCTCCTCCTGCTAGCACTTCATCGATAACAAAAGGGCCCTTCCATTCAGGTGAGAGCTTGTTCTTTTGCTTCTCTAGGAGGCGGAGGACGAGTTTTCCAATGTTATATGCATTCGCATGAACTTTTCCCTGCTTTGGTAGCGTCGAGCCTGCTACTGATAAAACATAAAACGAGCCCGGGTGACATACCGTTCCTCCTCCAGGGCATCTAGGTCATGTTGTTGATCCAACTCGGCCTCTTGTTCCTCATACATGCACACTCGAGGTGAGTCATGAATAACGTCGCAAGGTAGGACTGCTTTGGCATCTTACACCATGAAAAAAGGGGTATATCCTGTTGTTCGGTTGGTGGTAGTACGCAATCCCCAAAGCATGGAGTCAAGCTCCTCCACCCATTGACAATCGGATTGTTTCAAGGAACGGACTAGGTGAGGTTTGATGCCGCTCATGATTAGTCCATTGGCCCATTCAACTTGTCTGTTGGTCTGCGGGTGGTACACCGAAGCATAGTCGAGCTTAATGCCCGTGGTAGCGCACCCGTCCTTTACTTCCTCGGCCATGAAATTCGTGATGATACTATGAGGGACATCGTAACGGTGTACTACACCAGATATAAAGTCGATAACTGGTCTGGACTTTGCTAAGGTTACTAGCCTTGCTTCAATCCATTTAGTGAATTTGTCGACCATGACCTGCAGGTATTTTTTTCTTGGTTCCCCCTTTAATTGGTCCAACCATGTCCAGTCCCTAGACTGCGAAAGGCCAGGTGATTGGTATAGCACGAAGAGCCGTGGGGGGCATGTGGCTTTGATTAGAAAAAAGATGGCATCCAACACAACATTGGACTAAAGTGCGGGCATGGGCAGTGGGCCAGAAAAACCTTGCTCGAAAAGCCTTGCTTACTAGGGCCCGAGCTGCCGCATGGTGGCCGCCCATACCAACGTGAACTTCGGCCAAAAGTCGCTGCTCCTCTCTTTACGATATGCATCGTTGCAGGACCCCGATAGCGCTTTTCTTATATAGCTCGCCCTCGTGGACCTTATAGGCCTTGGAGCACCGGATTATGCGCCGTGCCTCGGTCAGATCGTCAGGGAGTTCAAGCCTCTGGAGTTAGGTGAGGAACGACTCTGTCCATGGCATGATTATGGCCAGGACCTGTGAGCCGAAGTGGTTTCGTTGATTCTCAAACCGCCAATGATATCATCGTCCGGCTCGATAGCCAGAGGGACGATTTGCTCAAGCCCGCTGATTGTCATGTCCTGGTCAACATTCCGCCACACCATGGACGACTTGAAGAGCCACACAAGAAAGGTGTTTTTAGGGACAAGGTCATGTTTAGCGCCCATGCGGGAGAGTATTTCCGCCTCTTGGTTACTGTCTCTAGAGACGTGAAATTCTAACCCTTCAAACTAGGCTGAAATACGTAAGATTGCATTCCGGCATGCCTCCATTTTTGGTTCTTTGGCGTCGAACTCGCCGTTAACTTGGGAGATGGCAAGGTTGGAGTCCCCTCTCACCTCGAGCCTTCGGACACCTATTTAGGTTGCCATCCAAAGACCAGGCAACAAGGTTTCGTATTTGGCCGCGTTGTTAGAGTCCGTGTACAAGATCTGTAGTACGTACCCAACGTTGGGGAACGTAGCATGCAATTTAAAAAAAATCCTATGCTCACGCAAGATCTATCTAGGAGATGCATAAAAATGAGAGGGGGAGAGTGTGCCTACGTACTCTTGTAGACCGAAAGCAAAAGTGTTTGACAAGGCGGTTGATGTAGTCGAACTTCTTCTCGTTCTAACCGATCAAGCACCGAATGTACGACACCTCCGAGTTCTGCACACGTTCAGCTCAATGACGTCCCTCGAACTCTTGATCTGTCAAAGTGTCGAGGGCGAGTTCTGTCAACACGACGGTGTGGTGACGGTGATGGTGAAGTGATATGCGCAGGGCTTCACCGAAGCACTACGTGAATATGACCGGAGGCATAAACTGTGGAGGGGGGTGCCGCACACGGCTAGCAACAGTTGATGTGTGTTCTAGCAGTGCTTCCCCTCATATATATAGGTTGGAGGGGAGGAGAGGCAGCCAAGGGGGTGCCCCAAGTAGGAGGAATCCTACTTGGGCACCTCCCAATTCGTCCTTCCTCCCTTCCATATTCATCCAGAGGGGGAAGGAAGGAGGAGGGAGGAGAGAAGGAAGGGGGAGGCTGAATTGCTCCCCATCCTTTCTCTCTTCCCCTCCTTCCTTCCCCCTTATTTTGGCCTACATGGGGAGCACCATCCCCCTAGGGGTTGGTCTGTCCCCTTCTTGTCCCATTAGGCCCATGTAGTTGCCGGGGGGATGTCCGGAACCCCTTCCGGTGACCCGATATGTACCCGATACTCTCGGAACACTTCCGGTGTCCGAATATCATCATCCAATATATGAATCTTTACCTCTCTACCATTTCGAGACTCCTCTTCATTTCCATGATCTCATACGGGACTCCAAACAATATTCGGTCACGAAATCACATAACTCATATAATACAAAATCGTCATTGAACGTTAAGTGTGCGGACCCGACGGGTTTGAGAACTATGTACACATGACCAAGACACCTCTCCGATCAATAACCAATAGCAGAACCTGGATGCTCATATTGGTTCTCACATATTCTACGAAGATCTTTATCAGTCGTACCGTAATGACAGCATACGTTATTCCCTTTGTCATCGGTATGTTACTTGCCCAAGATTTGATCGTCGGTATCTTCATACCTAGTTCAATCTCGTTACCGGTAAGTCTCTTTAATCGTTCTGTAATACATCATCCCTTAACTAACTCATTAGTCACATTGCTTTCAAGGCTTATTATGATGTGCATTACCGAGAGGGCCTAGAGATACCTCTCCGATACTCGGAGTGACAAATCCTAATCTCGATCCATGCCAACCCAACAAATACCTTCGGTATCTGGGAGTTGCATAATCTCATAGTCAAAGGAATATGTATATGACATGAAGAAAGCAATAGAAATAAAACTGAACGATCAATATGTAAGCTAACGAATGGGTCTTGTCCATCACATCATTCTCCTAATGATGTGATCTCATTCATCAAATGACAACACATGTCTACGGTTAGGAAACTTAACCATCTTTGATTAACGATCTAGTCTAGGAGAGGCTTACTAGGGACATGGTGTTTTGTCTATGTATCCACACATGTATCAAGTTTCCGGTTAATACAATTCTAGCATGAATAATAAACATTTATCATGATATAAGGAAATATAAAATAACAACTTTATTATTGCCTCTAGGACATATTTCCTTCAGTCTCCCACTTGCACTAGAGTCAATAATCTAGTTCACATCCCCATGTGATTTAACACCAATAGTTCACATCTTTATGTGACCAACACCCAAAGGGTTTACTAGAGTAAATAATCTAGTTCACATCGCCATGTGATTAGCACCCAAAGAGTACTAAGGTGTGATCATGTTTTGCTTGTGAGAGAAGTTTAGTCAACGGGTCTACCACATTCAGATCCGTATGTATTTTGAAAATTTCTATGTATACAATGCCCCGCATGGAGCTACTCTAACTGATTGCTCCCACTTTAAATATGTATCTAGATTGAGACTCGGTTATCAGGATCGGTGTAAAAGCTTTGCATCGACGTAACTCCTTACGACGAACTATTTATCACCTCCATGACCGAGAAATATTTTCTTAGTCCTCCAAGGATAATTTTGACCGTTGTCCAATGATCTACTCCTAGATCACTATTGTATCCCCTTGCCAAACTCATGGCAAGGTATACAATAGGTTTGGTACATAATGTGGCATAATTTATATAACCTATGGCTGAGGCATAGGGAATGACTTTCATTCTCTCTCTATCTTCTGTCATGGTCGGGTATTGAGTCTTACTCAACTTCACAACTTGCAACACAGACAAGAGTCCTTTCTATGACTAATCTATTTTGAACTTCTTCAAAAAAATTCTGCAATATGTGCTTTGTGAAATTCCTATTAAGGGTCTCGATCTATCCCTATAGATCTTGATGCCCAATATTTAAGTAGCTTCACCGAGGACTTTGCATTAAAAAATTCTTATTCAAGTATCCTTTTATGCTATCCATAAATTCTATATCATTTCTGATCAATAATATGTCATCCACATATAGTATCAGAAATTCTACAGAGCTCCCACTCACATGTAAATACAGGCTTTACCATAAATCTATATAAAACCATATGCTTTGATCACATTATCAAAGCGTATACTCCAGCTCCGACATGCTTGCACCAGTCCTAAATGGATCGCTGGAGCTTGCACACTTTGTTAGCACCTTTAGGATCGAGAAAACCTTCTGGCTGCATCATATAAAACTCTTCTCTGAGAAATCCATTAAGGAATGCAGTTTTGACGTCCATTTGCTACATTTCATAATCATAAAATGCGGCAATTGCTAACATCATTCAGACAGACTTAAGCATCGCTAAGGGTGAGAAGGTCTCATCGTAGTCAACTACTTGAACTTGTCGAAAACCTTTCACAACAAGTCGAGCTTTGAAGAAAGTAACATTACCATCAGCGTGAGTCTTCTTCTTGAAGATCCATTTATTCTCTATGGCTCGCCGACCACCGGGCAAGTCAACTGAAGTCCACACCTTGTTCTCATACATGGATCCCATCTCAGATTTCATGGTCTCAAGCCATTTATCGAAATCTGGGATCATCATCGCTTCCTCATAGTTCGTAGGTTCGTCATGGTCTAGTAACATGACTTCCAGGACCGGATTACAGTACCACTCAGGTGCGGAATGTGTTCTAGATAACCTACGAGGTTCAGTAGTAACTTGAGCTGAAGTTTCATGATCATTATCATTAGCTTCCTCCCTAGTTGGTCTAGGCATCACTGGAACTAATTTCTACGATAAGCTACTTTCCAATTCGAGAGAAGGTACAATTACCTCATCAAGTTCTACTTTCCTCCCACTCACTTCTTTCGAGAGAAACTCCTTGTCTAGAAAGGATCCATTCTTAGCAACAAAGATCTTGCTTTCGGGTCTGTGATAGAAGGTGTACCCCAACAGTTTCTTATGGGTATCCTATGAAGATGCACTTCTCTAATTATAGGCATCGCAACCCCAAACTTTAAGAAATGACAGCTTAGGTTTCTTGCCAAACCACAGTTCATATGATGTCGTCTCAATGGATTTCGATGGTGCCCTATTTAACATGAATGCAACTGTCTCTAATGCATAACCCTAAAATGATAGTGGTAAATCGGTAAGGGCCATCATAGTTCGCACCATATCTAATAAAGTACGGTTACGACGTTCGGACACACCATTACACTTTGGTGTTCCAGGTGGCGTGAGTTGTGAAACTGTTCCACATTGTTTTAAATGAAGACGAAACTCGTAACTCAAATATTCGCCTCCGCGAACAGATCGTAGAAACATTATGTTCTTGTTACAATGATTCTCCACTTCACTCTGAAATTCTTTGAACCTTTCAAATGTCTCGGACTTGTGTTTCATTAAGTAGATATACCCATATCTGCTCAAATCATCTGTGAAGGTCAGGAAATAACGATACCTGATGTCTACTATGCAACTTTATTCTTGTAGACTTGTGTTGGGCCCTCAAGCACAGAGTTTTGTAGGACAGTAGCAATTTTTCCTCAAGTGGATGACCTAAGGTTTATCAATCCGTGGGAGGTGTAGGCTGAAGATGGTCTCTCTCAAACAACCCTGCAACCAAATACAAGAAATCTCTTGTGTCCCCAACACACCCAATACAATGGCAAATTGTATAGGTGCACTAGGTCAGCGAAGAGATGGTGATAAAAGTGTATATTGATGGTAGAAATATATTTTCACAATCTGAATAAATAAAAACAGCAAGGTAGCAAATAGTAAACAGGCACAAAAACGGTATTGCAATGCTTCAAAATGAGGCCTAGGGTCCGTACTTCGCTAGTGCAATCTCTCAACAATGCTAATATAATTGGATCATATAACCATCCCTCAAAGTGCAATGAAGAATCACTCCAAAGTTCCTATCTAGCGGATAACATAAGGCGGAATTGTTTGTAGGGTACGAAACCACCTCAAAGTTATTCTTTCCGATCAATCTATCCTAGAGTTCGTACTAAAATAACACGAAGCTATTCTATCCGATCGATCTAACCAAGAGTTCGTACTAAAATAACACTGAAGCAAATTCATATTCATAATATTCAATCCAACACAAAGAACTTCAAAGAGTGCCCCAAGATTTCTACTGGAGAAACAAAGACAAGAACATGCATTAACCCCTATGCATAGATTACCCCAATGTCACCTCGGGAATCCGTAGGTTGAGTGCCAAAACATATATCAAGTTAATCATTATGATACCCCATTGTCACCACGGGTATTCAATTGCAAGACATATATCAACTGTTATCAAATCCATAAAAGTATTCAATCCGATAACAACGAAAGCTCAAAGGGAAAAACTCAATTCATCACAACAAGATAGAGAGGGGAAAACACCATATGATCCGACTATATTAACAAAGCCCACGATACTTCAAGATCGTGACATCTCAAGAACACGAGAGAGAGAGAGAGAGAGAGAGAGAGAGAGAGAGAGATTAAACACATAGCTACTGGTACAAACCCTAAGCCCCGAGGGTGGACTACTCCCTCATCATCATGGTGGCCGTCGGGATGATGAGGATGGCCACCGGAGATGATTCCCCCCCTCCGGCAGGGTGCCGGAAAGGGGTCTAGATTGGTTTTCGGTGGCTACAGAGCCTTGCAGCGGTGGAACTTCTGATCTAGGTTAACCATGAGGGTTTTTGGAATATTTGTAAATTTATAGGGTAAAGAGGGGGTGCAGGAGGCCACCAAGGTGGGCACAACCCACCTGGGCGCGCCTGGGCCCCCAGGCGCCCCCTGGTGGATTGTGCCCCCCTCGGGGCACCCCCAGGTGCTGATCTGGCCCATTGGTGGTCTTCTGGTCCATAAAAGATCCACAAAAAGTTTCACGGTGTTTGAACTTCGTTTGATATTGATTTCCTGCAATGTAGAAAACATGCAAAAAACAACAACTGGAACTGGGCACTGGGTCAATAGGTTAGTCCCAAAAAATGATATGCAGTTGTTATAAAATGACTATAAAACATCCAAGAATGATAATATAGCGACATGAATACTTCATAAATTATAGATACGTTGGAGACGTATCATCATCCCCAAGCTTAATTTCTACTCGTCCTCGAGTAGGTAAATGATAAAAGAAATAATTTATGAAGTGTGAATGCTTGAAGAGTGCAGAAGTTTGATGAATGACAATTTCAATCACTTTTCCTAGCTCATGACAACAATTCTTTTCTCATAAATTTTCTCATGTTAAAGTAGCAACCAATTCACATGTTATGGTTCAAACAATGAATTCTCTTGAAACTCAACAACCTATGTTCTCAGTCACCAAGCAATTGCAATTCAACTTATTCAATGGAGTTTAAGTAAGAGCTCCACATACTAAACCATCGTATAGTCTTCTATGATTGCTAACACTCACCACATACACATGAGCAAAACATTTCAACCAGACACATAGAAAGATAGGGGCTTATTGTTTTGCCTCCCAAGGTATTCACCTCAAGGGTGATGTCAAACAATAATAACTCATGCTACCCATATCCAACTGGATATATGTGCCTAGATCTTTCCTCACCACATGATGCTTGCCAAAGGATAAAAATAGAAAGGAATAGAGAGAAAAACTTTGAATCTTGCATGAAAGTAAATACATAAAAGTAAAATATAGGCCCTTCGCAGAGGGAGGTAGAGGTTGCGATGCGCTTATTTGTTTGTATGCTCAACCCCTTAGTGCAAAAGAATGTCACGTTGTATTGCCCCTTATGATAGCAACCTTTATTACGCAGTCTATCACTTTTATTCTTTGCCATGACAAGTTCGTATAACGCTCAATTTTCTATTACACTAAATGATCTAACACTTTTAGAAGCAATTTTTATTGCCTTATTGCACCGATGACAACTTACTTGAAGGATCTTGCTCAATCCTTAGGTAGGAATGGTGGACTCTTGAAGATAAGATTTGGTTTTACGGTTTTTTTGGATGCACAAGTAGTATCTCTACTTGGTGCGGAATTTTTGGCTAGCAAAGATGGGGGGCAAGCACCACATGTTAAAGGATCTATGACAATATAACTTCTATGTGAATATGAACAAACATAAACCATTACGTTGTCTTCCTTGTCCAACGTCAACAATTTTGGCATATAAACAATCACAAAAGATTTCCATGATAGTGCATTTGTATGTGAAAGTTCTCTTCCTTATACTAATTATTCGTGAATTGCTTGTATGACCAATATTGTGATTGTCAAGCCTCAAAAGATTTCACTTTCTAAACACAATGTGAAGCTACCACTAGGCATGATATGATTTCAACTTCATGACATTCAATTTATTCAACAATTTACTCATAGGATATAAGTGAAGCACAAGAGTAAATGAGAAGCTACTCCAAAAAGATATAAATGAAGATCATGAGATTAATATTCCTTTGTTTCAAATTAATTTAAGTGAAGCAAGAGAGAATTTCTTCAAAAATACTAAAGCACACCATGCTCAAAAAGATATAAGTGAATCACTAGAGCAATTCCAAAGAAAAGAGCGTCGTTGACAGGATGTGAATGCCGCTTACCTAGCCTCCCTAGCAACTATTTGAGGACTCTATTTTATTTAAAAACTTTAATATCTAAGTATTTTATTGAAACAGCAAGCAAAATGAAAATAAAATGACATTCTAAGAATAGCACAACTCATGTGAAGAAGCAAAAACTTAGGCTCAACCGATACCAACCAATAATTGTTGAAGAGGAAAGGTGGGATGCCTATTGGGGCATACCCATGCTTAGATGCTTGAGACTTCTTGAAATATTATCTTGGGGTGCCTTGGGCATCCCCAAGCTTGAGCTTTTGTTTCTCCTTAATTCTTCTCATATCACGGTTTTCCTAAATCTCAAAAGCTTCATACAGACAAAACTCAACAAGAACTTGTGAGATAAGTTAGTATAAACTAATGCAATAACCTTATCATTATCTACTGTAGAAATCACTAAAATTATTATTCAACATTGCATACTAAATTCCTCTGCATATTTAATACTCCTATCCTCAAATAGACTCATTAAACAAGCAAACATATGCAAACAATGCAAAAATAACAGCAATCTGCCAAAACAGTATAGCATGTAAAGAATGCAAGAGTATCAATACTTCCCTAACTCCAAAAGTTATGAAAATTTGCCACACTGTAGAAAACTTATCAGAGCTCATTTTTCAAAAAGTTCCAACATTTTATCACATTCTGACTTTTCTAGGGAATTTTTCCAATAATGGTAAATTTCTATTTTCAAATAGCAACATGTATACTTGCAAAATAAGCATGGCAAAGGCTATCATTGCAACTTTTATTGAAATAAAAGATGCAAAATATTATTATAAATAACAGAAAGAAAATCCTAACAAAATAAAATGATGCTCCAAGTAAAACTCATATCATGTGACAAATGAAAACACAGCTCCAAGTGAGGTTACCGATACGTTGGAGATGAAAGAGGGGATGCCTTCCGGGCATCCCCAAGCTTAGTTGCCTGGATCTTCCTTGAATATTACCTTGGGGTGCATTGGGCATCCCCAATCTTAGGTTCTTTCAATCCTTATTCTCCTCATATGGACTTCTCACAAAAAACTTCAAAACTTCAATCACAAAAAACTTCAAAACTTCAATCACACAAAACTTAACAGAACTTCGTGGGATAGGTTAGTATGATAAAGAGCAAACCATTTCACTTTGGTACTGTCAAAGACAAGATTTATATTTGTTTCCACACATTGACTACTGTAGCATACCATTTCTACAATTTATATTGAGCAATATAAGCCATGGAAACTAGATAACAAGCAAACTATGCATTGAAAACAAAATCTGTCAAAAATATAACTGTAACATCCCAAATTTTCAATTTGGAATGTTATACATAGATCACTCTTGCATATCATATTTTATTGCATTTCATCTCGCGATCCTTGAAATCCTAAGCAACTCAAGGACCCTCGGAGAGAGTTGGGGATTTCACCGATTTTCAAATTTGATTTTTATCAAATATTGAAATGAGGACTTTTGGTTTTAATTATTTTTCCCTCCGAAAATATTTCATATTAAAGTATATGAGAGGAGATAATATGACTTCTCCAAAATAATTGAAATATTGGAGGAAAAATATTAAAATCAAATATTTGTTTTTATTTGGATTTTATTGCAATTTTGTTTGCATTAGAAAAGTTGCATGTTTTCAAAATTGCATTTTAGGGCCAAGAAAATGTTCATCTCATTCTAAATATTTTATTTAGACAGTGAAAATTTGTTTTTTTTTCATTTTTAGATTTTCATTTTATTTTCTAGGATTTTTTCTATTCGGCGGATTTTTTTAAAAAAAAAATCTTCGGGCGCCGACTGGGCCGAAACCCAGCCGAGCCAGCCCATGTTCCCCGCCGCCTCGTCCCGCGCCAGGATAGCACCGCCGCCGCTGTCGTGGTTCTAAGTCTGACAGTAATGTAGGGGGGTAGGTATGGAGAGGCAAGATCTTAGCTATGGAGTAGTTGTAAGCGCACGAGGTTTACGAGGTCAGGCCCTTCTCGGAGGAAGTAATAGCCCTACGTCTCGTAGCCCGGAGGCGGTCGACTGGATTATGCGTGTATGAATTACAGGGGTGCGAACCCTTTACACTGAGGAGGGGGTGGCTTATATAGAGTTCTCCAGACCCCTCCGGCCCTCAGTTATGCAGGGTTTCAAATACATTAAGGCCGGGCTTACTGGTAACGCCCCTAATAAAGTGCTATGATGACCATAAAAGCTACTTAATGACCGACCGTTAGCGTGCGGAGTGACTTTAGGTCTCCTGGCCATCGAGTGGCTGGATCTTTGTCGAGTGATTGCTTCTTGGTCGACTGTCTTCGAGTCTGTCGAGTGGAACACCTCCAAGTCGATTGAAAGGTGATTTCTTCTAGAGATGTCCTTGGGTAGGGCAGTTGGGACAGGTCCATGACCCTACCCTAGGTACATAGCTTCATCATTAGCCCCCGAATGGATCGAGGTTTGAGTGGGGAAGGAGTTGAGAACTTCTCCGACTCATTTTTCATGCCATGAGCATATCTTGTTTCGGATCAATGAACCTGAGTGAAGACAACAACTTCCTTTTCAGTCGCCTTGATCCATTCTTAGTTTTTTGTCGAGTGAGTTTCTTTACTTGAAAAGCTCCGAGTGATGGTGTGGAGGAGATCTTCCGTCTGACAAGTTGTTCTGCTGCCCGCAGATTTCGCGAGATTCGAATTTTGGGAAGCGTGCGGGACGGGGGAGGCCGCAGTGATCGGATGGGATAGGGCGGAGCCGCCTCGATCTCCGCGCCATCTTTTTCGCCACGTATCGTGCGCGCGATTGTTACGGGATTTGACAGGACCGTCCGGGCCTACCAGTCAGCCACTCGGAAGCGACCTCATATAAGGCGTCGGACCGGGGTTTCTTGAATAGTGCGTTCTCATTTCCTCTTCTCCTCTTCAGACATCTTCATCGCGCTCACTCTCGCCCCAGCGCTGCTGCTCCGTACGCGTCTTGCCGGCGACGATGGGGAAGGAGAAGACGACGGCTCTGGAGCGGGCGAAGAAGGCGATGGCAAAGGTGAAGGGGAAGGCGACCAGTCGGGGTGGATCTTCCTCGTGAGCTGGCCTGTCGAAGGGCTGGATCCAGGGCGACTGGATCCGCTTGGCGATCCGCCAAGAAGACCTCGACGACCTAGCCAACGGAGGGCTGATCCCCCATGGATCGGCGCGGCTTCCGGGGAAGGAATCTGAGTCGCAACCTCGGGAGGGTGAGCGCGTTCTCCTTGCCACCCACGTCGACCGTGGATTTTCCTTGCCTCCTCACCCTTTCTTTCGGGGATTTCTGAATTTCTTTGGGCACAACTCCACCACTTCACTCCCAACACAATCGTGTATCTCGCTGCTTTCGTGTCTTTTTGCGAGAATTTCTTGGGTTGTCGGCCTCACTGGGGTCTTTTCAAGCACATTTTCACCTGTCATTCTCAGACAGTGAAAAAGGCCAATCCGAGTGACGAGAGAACACAAGTGATTCAGATGTGCGGGGGTCTTGGTGTTCAGATGAGAGGGAAAAGTTCCTTTCCAGCCATGATTCTTCCCGACTCGATTCGCGTATGGCAGTCGACCTGGTTTTACTGCAAAGACCAGTCGACGCCAGGGCAGTCGACTGGCCTCCCTCCTTTTACCATGGACCAAGTGAGGAAACCCTCCTCTTTGAAGGTGCTCCCGAAGGAGAAGGCGCAGGTTAGGGTGCTGGTCGAACGAGTGGTCCAGCTTATCCGTGACGGGGTCACCGGTATGGATCTCTTGGAGGTTTTCCTTCAGCGGTGCATCTAGCCTCTTCAAGCCCGAGACCATCCGATGTGGATGTATTCGGGTCTTGACGACACCACTCGGATTCACCCGGAGGAGGTCGATGACGACACACTAGAGAAGTGGCTGTCGGGCATCACCGGAAACAAGGACAACCCCAGGGGAGCCAGGAGAGTTCCTCCATTCGACCAGTCCCATGAACCAGAAAAGGTCCAATTCTGAGCTTTTGATTGTAATCTGAATTCACTCGCGCAGCTGTTTATAGTGCATCGACTCACTTTATTCTTCCTGCTTTCTTTCAGGCCCTTACAGAAATGTATTCAATGCCCAACGGAGAGCAAGAGCAAGACCTGGAAGGAGAGGCGAGCGGCGGCGACAGTGGCGAATGGTATTTAGACGGTGAAGGGGACGAAGAAAGCGACGACCCAAGTGACGAAGAAGAAGTTGAGTCGCCTCCTCGCAGGGAGAGGCGATCCAAGCTTGACCAAGAACGACCGAGCGCCCATGAAAAGGCGATTGCTCAGGCTGGTCAGTCTTCAAAGCGTCCTCGGACCTCTTCACCAACCCCAACTGAAAAAGCATCAAAGCATCCCAAAGTTGCAGAGCAGAAGCCTCGGAAGGCATTGCGAAAGATTAAGATTGACATCCCGGTCGCTTCTGCATGAGTGTCTCCCTTTGTATTCAATCGACACCCCGTGCTGTTTGTTTTTTCTTGATTTAACCAGACGAACTTTGGAACTGGCAGCGCTGCTACTTCCGGTACCTCAGCTTACAGGGACGAGGATGAGGTAATGGAGGATGCGGTCACTTCCAATCCGGGTATGATTTCTGACATTATGTCTTTATTTGGTCAACTCAACTGCAATGTGTACCATTGGGTGATGTGATTTTGGCGATTGATCTTTGAACATATCCTAACATTATTGACCTCCCCGATGATGATGATGAAGAGCCTGAGAGGCCTTTGACGAGGAAAAATAGGCAAGCTCCTGCAAGCAAGGTGCCACAGTCGACGCCGAGGGCGGAACCAGTCGTTCAGGGCGCTGGTGATGCCAATCGGGGTTCTGTTACCTTCGCCATACAATTGTCGAGTGCCTTGCCTTCTTCGTCGACTGCTCAGGCCCCTGCCGACCCACCTTCAGTTTTTGCGACCCATCATGTCCCAGAGGACGAAGTGAATGCTGCCAAGGAAGCCATACGCTAGGAGGGCATTATGATGGAGAACATGAAGACGGTGCGGGATGCCAGTCAGGACGCCTACGACGCCAGCTCGGCTCTCCAAAGCAAAGTTCAGGTTAGTTGGTCACCGCTTGTTCTGTTAGGATATGCTATTTGAAGACTCTCTTTTCGAAAATCTTTGCATCTGTACACCCACTGGGCGCGTCGATTGAATTTTTGAACTAGTGGGGGCACGCTGAGTGCACCCACTGGGTGTAGCCCCCGAGACTACGGTGGACTGTTGGCAGTCGACTGTAGTCTTTGTATTTTGATTCTTTCGCTCGATCTGGTCTGGCCGCGTTGAGTGTAAACCGAACCGGTAGTTTGTCTCTTCTACTCGGTCTGGGCGAGTGGGATCAGAACCGGTGGGGGCACGCCAAGTGCACCCACTGGGTGTAGTCCCCGAGACCGCGGTCGACTGCTGGCAGTCGACTGTGGTCTGAGTTCTATGGTCTGAGTTCTTCTTTCTCTCTTTTTTTTACTCCCTACACTCGACTCTGGCGGGCCGGTCGAGTGGGATCAGAACCGGTGGGGGCACGCAAAGTGCACCCACTGGGTGTAGTCCCCGAGACTATGGTGGACTGCGAGCAGTCGACCGTAGTCTTAGTATTTATTGTCTTTGTCGTTTTTTGCTGTAAAATAACTTCTCCTCCCTGATTGCAGAAATCTTGTGATCTTGGAGCTCGCTTTGCTGACTTGGAGAAACAGCAGATCCAGCTAAACCTTGACTTAGAATTGGCCAAGACAGAGCTGCAAAAGGCCAAGGACGACGCTAATGGTAAGACGAGCTTGTTGACTGGTTCGTCTTAAGATTGAGTACTCTTCTGCTCTTTCTGAATCAAGCACCATTTCCTTGCAGTAAAACTGAACGAAGCTCTGGTGAAGGATCAAGATTCGGCTGCTGCTCAAAAGAAAGCTGACGACAGAACCACTCTGGCTGAACAGAAACTGGCTTCAGTCGGCCAATTGGAAGAAGAGAACGCCAAGATGAAATCTGCCCTGAAGGAAGCCAACAAGGAGTGCATGCGCTTGAAGAAGGACAATCTCAACCTGTACGAGAAGATGGAAGGCATCGCTCGCAGGAGGGACGATCTGGAGAGCTATCTGAGGAGCCTTGCCAAGAAGTTGTTCATCAAGCTTGAAGGTATACGTTTTGTTCCAACTGATGTTTTTTTTGCCGACTCAGCATACGAAAATTGACTTATCCTTCGATCGTGAATGTAGAGTTTTGCCAGAACTTTGAGGAGGAGACTGGGCGGATTGAGCCAGGTTTGGACCCAATCAATTCTCTCGTGAAAGATGAAACTGCCATGAATCTGCTCCGACTGGAATCTCGCATCGACGGTGTTGTGGACTACTTGGCTCGACTAAAGGTCGCCACGTAACGGATCGACACGACACTTTGGCCAGAGGCCACGCTCCAGAATGATCTTGAGTCCCTGATGACTCTACTTAACGAGATCCCTGATCGAGTGCTGGAGTGAAGAAATCTTTTGCCCGGTGTGGTGTTGATGTGGCTCTGTCTTTGGTTCGTGTTCACTGCAAGGAGGTGGGACAAGATAAGCTGGCAGCAATCAAGGTCGCCAACACCCAGAGGCATGACTTCTGATCTTTTATGGAGACTTTTATTGCTGCAGCCACTCGGATCGCCGACGGCGTCGACCTGGACGAGTTTGTCGAGCCTGCCAGTCCTCCTCCTGCGGAGTGAACAAACTTTTATGCCCCACCTTAAATTTGCCTCGGAATGCCGAGTGGTTTCTATAACCGTTAAACTCTTTCGGGCTGAATGCCCGAGTACTTCGGTCTGTGGTCTGGAACCTTTAGGATTTATCTGAACTTGGTTTATCATTGAATATCTTCATGAATCCTCCATCGAGTGGAACTCGTTCTTCACTCGAGACATCTTTTGTATTTGTGGCGTAGCTCCGAAGGAGAAGGTAGCAGTCGACCTGCACCTCGTCGTCCTTGCGGGGCGGTAATGGAGCGCACGTTGTGTTTGTGGCGAAGCTCCGAAGGAGAAGGTGGCAGTCGACCTGCACCTCGTCGTCCTTGCGGAGTGGGATGGAGCGCACGTTGTATTTGTAGCGAAGCTCCCAAGGAGAAGGTGGCAGTCGACCAGCACCTCGTCGTCCTTGCGGATTGAGATGGAGCGCATGTTGTATTTGTGGCGAAGCTCCCAAGGAGAAGGTGGCAGTCGACCTGCACCTCGTCGTCCTTGCGGATTGGGATGGAGCGCACGTTGTATTTGTGGCGAAGCTCCCAAGGAGAAGGTGGTAGTCGACCTGCACCTCGTCGTCCTTGCGGATTGGGATGTGTTTCGTACTTAGGCGAGTACTGGACTGCAGCTAAGCCCCCGACTGGGAGGGTCGCTCTCCACTCGGTAGGATTTTTCAAACTTAGGCGAAACGGGTTCGCAGCTAAGCCCCCGAGTGGGAGGCTGGCTCACCACTCGGTAGGATTTTCAAATACTTAGGCGAGTACTGGACTGCAGCTAAGCCCCCGAGTGGGAGGCTGGCTCACCACTCGGTAGGATTTTCAAATACTTAGGTGAGTACTGGACTGCAGCTAAGCCCCCGAGTGGGAGGCTGGCTCACCACTCGGGTAGGATTTTCAAATACTTAGGCGAGTACTGGACTACAGCTAAGCCCCCGAGTGGGAGGCTAGCTCACCACTCGGTAGGATTTTCAAATACTTAGGCGAGTACTGGACTACAGCTAAGCCCCCGAGTGGGAGGGTCGCTCTCCACTCTGTAGGATTTTTCAAACTTAGGCGGAACGGGTTCGCAACTAAGCCCCCGAGTGGGAGGCTGGCTCACCACTCGGTAGGATTTTCAAACACTTAGGCGAAACGGGTTCGCAGCTAAGCCCCCGAGTGGGAGGCTGGCTCAACACTCGATAGGAAATTATTTTTACAAACTTAGGTGAAACGGATTCGCAGCTAAGCCACCCGCTGGGGGATTTCTCACGCAAACAAAAACAATAACAATCACTGGGAAAATTATAACACCCTTGTCTTTGATAAATAAAGTACAGAAGTTTTTCTTATTACATCTCATCCGAGTGAGAATTCAAGTATAAAAGGGGCGGAGCAGCTCCACATTCCAGGCTCGTGGCTCATCAATCTGGCGATCGACATTATAAAGGTGATACGCTCCATTGTGGAGGACTCTGGTGACTATGAAGGGACCTTCCCAAGTAGGAGCGAGTTTGTGTGGTTTCTGCTGATCCACTCGGAGGACCAAGTCTCCTTCTTGGAAGGCTCGACACTTCACATTTCTGACATGGAATCGATGCAAGTCTTGTTGATAGATGGTCGATCGGATCATGGCCATTTCTCTTTCTTCTTCCAGGAGGTCGACTGCGTCCTGCCGGGCTTGTTCTGCTTCATCTTCAGAGTAGAGCTCGACTCGGGGTGCGTTGTGAAGCAGGTCACTCGGCAAAACTGCTTCAGCTCCGTAGACTAGAAATAATGGGGTTCTTCCAGTAGATCGGTTCGGGGTTGTCCTCAATCCCCAAAGAACTGATGGAAGCTCGTCGACCCATGCACCTGCTGCGTGCTTGAGATCACGCATCAGTTGGGGTTTCAGTCCTTTGAGAATTAAGCCGTTTGATCTTTCCGCTTGTCCATTCGACTGGGGGTGAGCGACTGAAGCGTAGTCGACTCGTGTGCCTTGAGAGGCGCAAAAGGCTCTGAATTTGTCAGCATCGAAGTTTGACCCATTGTTAGTGATGATGCTGTGTGGAACTCCATATCTGAATATCAACTCTCTAATGAAACTGATAGCAGTGCAAGCATCAAGATTCTTGACAGGCTTAGCTTCGATCCATTTGGTGAACTTGTCGACTGCCACTAGCACATGAGTGAAATCGCTTCTGCCCATTCTCAGTGGTCCAACCATGTCCATTCCCCAAACAGTGAAGGGCCAGACGAGTGGAATGGTTTTCAGGGCTGACGCGGGTTTGTGCAACATATTGGAGTAAAACTGACATCCTTCACATTGGTCGACTATCTCTTTCGCCATTTCATTCGCCCTTGGCCAGTAGAATCTGCTCGGTATGCTTTAGCCACAATGGTCCGAGAGGACGCATGATGACCACAGGTCCCCAAGTGGATATCATCAAGGATTATCTGACCTTCTTCTGGTATTATACACTTCTGACTGACTCCAGTCGCACTTTCTCTATACAACTATCCCTTTATGACTGTAAAGGCCTTGGATCGACAGATGATCTGTCGAGCCTCTTCTTCGTCTTCTGGGAGTTCTTTCCTTAGGATGTACGCGATGTACGGTACCGTCTAGTCAGGGGTGATGACCAAAAACTTCCATGATTAGGTCGACCACAGCTGGAACTTCAACTTCAATCGGATCCGTGGCACTTTTTGGCTGCGGGGCTTCTTCAGTGAAGGGATCCTCCTGAACTGATGGTGTGTGGATGTGTTCCAAAAACACATTGCTGGGGATGGCTTCTCTTTTGGAACCTATTTTCGCCAAATCATCAGCTGCTTGATTTTTCAGTCGGGGTATGTGATGAAGTTCTAACCCCTCGAATTTCTTCTCCAGCTTTCTCACTGCATTGCAATAACCAGTCATGGCCAGACTTCTGACGTCCCACTCCTTCATCACTTGATTAACCACCAAATCTGAGTCGCCATAGACCATGAGGTGACGGACGCCGAGTGAAATGGCCATGCGCAACCCATATAAAAGGGCTTCATATTCTGCTTCGTTATTGGAGGAATCAAAGTGGATTTGAAGAACATATCTGAGCTTATCTCCTCGGGGGGAGACCAATACTACCCCAGCACCGGAACCATTCAACATTTTGGAACCGTCGAAGAACATGGTCCAATGCTCCGAGTAAACCTGAGTCGACAGTTGTTGTTCAATCCACTCGGCAATGAAATCTGCTATTGCTTGGGACTTGATAGCTTTCTTTGCCTCAAACTTGATATCTAGAGGAAGGAGTTCAATCGCCCATTTTGCCACTCGACCAGTTGCATCTCTGTTGTGCAGAATCTCTGACAATGGAGCGTCGCTGACGACTATAATGGAATGCTCATAGAAGTAATGTGCAACCTTCTTCGTGGTCATATAAATCCCATATACAACCTTCTGATAATGAGGATATCTTTGCTTCGATGGGGTCAAGACTTCAGAAATATAATATACTGGGCGCTGAACTTTGAAGGCTTTTCGTTCTTCTTCCCGCTCGACTGTAAGTACTGTACTGACGACTTGTCCCGTGGCTGTGATGTAAAGCAGGAAAGGCTCTTTGCTGATCAGGGCAGCAAGCACCGGCTGGGTGGAGAGCAGAGCTTTGAGCTCTGCAAACGCTGCATCAGCTTCAGGAGTCCACTCGAACTTGTCTGACTTCTTCATCAATCGGTAAAGAGGCAATGCCTTTTCACCGAGACGAGAGATGAATTGACTTAAAGCGGCCAAGCAACCAGTAAGCTTCTGGACGTCGTGCACTCGCACAGGACTTTTCATTCGGAGTATAGTACCGACTTTTTCTGGATCGGCGTCGATTCCCCGTTCGGAAACGAGAAAACCGAGTACCTTTCTGCCAGGAACTCCGAATGTGCAATTTGATGGATTAAGCTTGATATCAAACCTCCTGAGGTTGGCGAAGGTTTCAGCAAGGTCAGTCAGCAGGTCGGAACCTTTCCGTGACTTGACCATAATATCATCCATGTATGCTTCCACATTCTGACTGATTTGAGTGAGCAAACACTTCTGAATCATCCTCATGAATGTGGCTCCAGCATTCTTGAGGCCGAACGGCATGGTAACATAACAGAAGCACCCGAATGGAGTGATGAAAGCTATTTTGATCTCGTCAGGTCCATACAGACGGATCTGATGGTACCCGGAATAGGCGTCTAAAAAAGACAGTCGCTCACATCCGCAGTCGAGTCGATTATCTGGTCGATGCGGGGGAGAGGAAAATGATCTTTCGGGCAGGCCCGATTGATATGTTTAAAGTCAATGCACATGCGAAGTGACTTGTCCTTCTTGGGGACCATGACAACATTGGCGAGCCACTCGGAGTGGTAGATCTCTCGGATGAACTCCCCTGCTAAGAGCCGAGCCACCTCCTCACCAATAGCCTTTCTCTTCTGGACGGCGGACCGTCGGAGATGTTCTTTGACAGGTTTCACTTTTGAGTCGACTCGTAGGCGGTGCTCAGCCAGCCCCTAGGAACACCCGGCATGTCAGAAGGCTTCCATGCGAAGATGTCCCAGTTCTCACGGAGGAACTGGATGAGCGCTTCTTCCTATTTGGAGTCGAGTGTTGTTGAGATATGAGTCGGAGCAGCATTGGGATCGGTCGGGTGAATGTGAACCGGCTTCGTTTCACCAGACGACTGAAAAGCTGATTCTGTTGCGGGCTTCTTGGCTCGCAACAAGTCACTCGGGTCTGCAGTCTTCTAGTACTCCTGCAACTCCACCACTGCCATCTAAGCATCAGCGATCTTTGAGCCTTTCTGAAAAAACTCTTCTGCTTTCTTCCGATTGCCCGTAATAGTAATCACACCTTTGGGACCAGGCATCTTCAATTTGAGATACACATAACATGGTCGAGCCATGAAGCGTGCATAAGCTGGCCTGCCCGAAATAGCATGGTAAGTACTCTGGAAATCCACAACTTCGAACGTCAACTTTTCTTTGCGGTAATTCTTGGAATCACCGAAAACCACATCAAGAGCAATCTGGCCGAGTGACTCAGCCTTCTTCCCAGGAATGACTCCATGGAAACTCATGTTGCTGGTACTTAGTCTGGACATCGGAATGCCCATCCCTTTCAACGTCTCAGCATACAGTATGTTCAAACCATTGCCACCATCCATCAAGACTTTGGTCAGTCGAGTGCCTTCAACAACTGGGTCGACCACCAAAGCATGCCTCCCAGGGGTGGCAATGTGCGTTGGGTGATCATACTGGTCGAATGTGATGGCAGTCTGAGACCACTTCAGATAACTGGGTGTCGCTGAAGCAACCATATTCACCTCACGGTTGATAATTTCCAGTCGACTTTTGCTTTCAACATCAGCAAAAATCCATCAGGGTGGAATTGACCTGGGGGTATCCATCATCACTGTCTTCCTTGTCCTCAACTTTGTCCGACTCCTTTTCCTTATCTTTGGGCTATTTGCCCTAGAACTGCTGGATCAAGAGCCGACATTGTCGAGTGGTATGTTTCGGGTAAATGAACTTACCCTCTTCATCTTTCTTGGTGTGGATGTGACATGGCAAATCCAGCACATCATTTCCGTCTTGGTCTTTAACTTTCTTGGGGTTCCAAGGCCCTTTGGGTTTCCCCTTAAACTTTCCTTGAGTTAAGGACAAGGCTTCCCCAGGAGCAGCTGGCTCGGCTTTCCGCTTTTGTTTCTGATTGGAATTTCCTCCTCCGGTTTCTTGGGCGACTGACTTGTGCTTGCCACTCCGGAGTCGATCCTCATCTTCACCATTAGCGTACTTGGTGGCAATCTCCATCATCCGATTCAGAGACATGTCTCTGGTTCGACCGAATTTTAGATTCAGTTCTCTATACTTGACGCCTTCTTTGAAGGCACAGACTGCTTGGTGGTCAGGCACATTCTCTACTGTGTGATGTAACGTGATCCATCTCTGGATGTAATCCCTCAAAGTTTCATTCGGTTTCTGCATGCAAGACCGCAGTTCCGTTAGCCCTGCTGGTCGCTTGCATGTTCCTTCAAATGTGGTGACAAACACTCGGGCGAGATCTTCCCAAGTGTAAATGCTACTGGGTGCTAATTGATTCAGTCACGCTCTGGCCGAGCCCTCCAACATGAGAGGCAGGTGCTGCATGGCCACTTCATCATTCCCACTGCCAATCTGGACAGCCACTCGGTAGTCTTCAAGCCAAGTACCAGGCTTGGATTCACCAGTGAAATTACTGACTCTAGTCGCTAACCTGAAGTTGGGAGGAATCACAGCGGCCCTGATGGCTCTACTAAAGCACTCTGGCCCCAAAACATGTACTCTGCTGCTGGTAGGTGCATCTCTGTCGTGACCTTCTCGGTGAGCTCTGTTCCTGTCGACTGGAAACCTTCGCCCAACACTATGAGGGCGCCTGTCATCCTGCTATCGAGGCACATACGATCCCCTCCTCGGGGGAGGGGTGGGCACTCGACGTTGATTGTCAGGATCGAATCGATGATCATACTGCTCACGGTTCCCGTACTGATCATGCCGGTCCCCACATCCCTCACGCCTTGGGGGCGATCTTGGGCTATGAGCCGACTGGACTGTGTCTGCAGCAATGGATCTACTATGAATCCTGTTCCGCGACGGAGAAACAGCGGAATTCTGGTCTCCTACTGCCCGGAGTGATGCTCTGATCTGCATCAGGCCTCTGCCAGCCTCTGATTGGGAAGGTTGAATCGACTCTGCTATATGGGCTGCAACTGCTAAATTTTGAATCGGAGTTCGATATACCTGCGGGGGCGGAAAGAGCTGACGTCGACTGGATTCTGGAACCCGTTGTCGCGCACGCTCGTCGAGTGCTCGCTGGAGGTTCTCCAGTCGAGTGCGCTCGGCCAAGTTTGCCAAGCGCGCGTCCTCCAAGGCACGAGCCTCGGGGGTTTCTCCAACGATAGGAGTGTGCAGTGCATCCAAGTTCCAGCGACGAAGTTCTTCTCTCTGCAGCGACGTGAGAGGCTCGGGGAGATATTCCTCATGAGGACGCAACAGGTCGCCTCCACCTGCGCCTCCGTCGGTGCGGGGAAACCGGGAGAACTGGGCGGTCCATCGACCATCAGAACCTCCGCCGTCGGACCACTGCTGTTGCACTCGGATGTGGTCTCTGCGGAGCCAGTCTACAGGCCGAACATGCTGTAGAGGGATTCGTCAGGCTCGATCGCCGCGACTTGAGGGGTGGCCGACTGGCGTGCCACCGCATGTCTCACCCACCGCTGAAGTCTCGACCGACCGGAATGCTTGCGCCGGCGGGAAACAAGGAGGGAGGACAACACAGGAGCCGACCGATAATGGGTCGAGGGTTGCCGCAAGAGGACGCCGCGGACGCACGCGCGAAAGTGCGTTGCCCCGTGGACAGGGAGTGCGTCCACATCGAGCGGAGCCTCCTGAAGCCAAGTGGAGTCGTCGGCGATGAGCGTGAGCACGCCGAGACGGATCTCGCGGCCCTCCACCAAAACTCCGCCAGAAACCATGATGATTTGGATCGGAAAAGATCGCAACTCCCCCAACAAATCGCTAAAACACCTGCCCCACGGTGGGAGCCAACTGTCGTGGTTCTAAGTCTGACAGTAATGTAGGGGGGTAGGTATGTAGAGGCAAGATCTTAGCTATGGAGTAGTTGTCAGCACATGAGGTTTACGAGTTCAGGCCCTTCTCGAAGGAAGTAATAGCCCTACGTCTCGGAGCCTGGAGGCGGTCGACTGGATTATGCGTGTATGAATTATAGGGGTGCGAACCCTTTACACTGAGGAGGCGGTGGCTTATATAGAGTTCGCCATACCCCTCCGGCCCTCAGTTATGCAGGGTTTCAAATACATTAAGTCGGGCATTACTGGTAACGCCCCTAATAAAGTGCTATGATGACCATAAAAGCTACTTAATGACCGACCGTTAGCGTGCAAAGTGACTTTAGGTCTCCTGGCCGTCGAGTGGTTGGATCTTGGTTGAGTGATTGCTTCTTGGTCGAGTGTCTTCGAGTGTGTCGAGTGGAACACCCCCAAGTCGATTGAAAGGTGATTTCTTCTAGAGATGTCCTTGGGTTGGGCAGTTGGGACAGGTCCATGACCCTACCCTAGGTACATAGCTTCATCAGCTGCCGACTCGGACGGAGTCCGAGCCGGACTCCGCCTCCCCACCACCTTGCCCCTCCCCAAGCCACCTCCCCCTCCCCTCTTTAAATACCCAAGCCCCCCGCCACCACCACCCACCACACCGCCCGCAGCCCCGCCACCGTAGCCGAGCCGCCGCCGCCGCTCCCGCGTTGCGCCGCCTTGCCCCGCCACCTCGGCTCGCCTCGCCGCCACCTCGGTGCCTCGCCCCGCCGCTGCTCCCGCGTCTTGCCGGACCCGACGAGGTAGCCGTTCGCAGCCGTTTTTTTTAAAAAGAAACTGTTTCGGTTTTTTTGAAAAACCTAGTTCGTTTTTTAGATCGGTTCGCCGGTTTTTCCCGGTTCTTCTCTTTAGTGGAAGTTCGTCTGTACGTTCGTTTTAACGAACGGTTTTCGCTCGTTAGTTACAGACAACGAAGGGTCGTTCGTTAGCCTGTTCGTCAGCTTTCTTTTATCGGATTTTTCCGCGATTATTTCCGTTTCAGTTTATCTTTTCGCTCGTTTATCGGAATCAGGCGATTCAAGCGCCTAGATCTTCGTCTCGAGACCCTCTTTCTGTTTAATCAACTTAAACAAGATTTTGCTACGGTAAAATTTGACCTTAGTCCAGATTAGTAAATGGATCTTGTTTCTTTCGCCGTTTGAGTTTCGTTGCTCCGTTTGATTGGATTCTTTTTGCAACCGTTGTTCTTAAGTTGAACTTTCGGGTAGATCTTCTTATTTGAGATTTACCCGTGCTTCTTTGCTTGATTGCTTATGTATGCTATTGTTTGTTTCGATAGAATTCCCGGAGTGCGAAGCGTGTTATTTGGAGTCCCTAGGTTTCGCGAATCATCAGCAAGGCAAGTAACACTTTGATCATACCCCTTTATCACCCAATTTTTATGCATTAGTTCCAATCCTCAAACATTGCAAGATTAGGATGCCATTAACATGTGGGTTGGGAAGTAGTTGATGAGGTAGAACCTATTGCCCTGCTATATTCAAACCTTGGGAGTTACTTATACGAACTGCTTATATTGCTATGCTATGCTCGTAGACGTGGTTTGGGTGAGTGAAATTCATGACAGATGTGAGATTGTTAATTAATGGTTTAACTTAAGGTGGCAACTTGAATGCACATCTGAGTGGATTGAGGCACCTGGAGAACCCAGTGTTGCCTGTATTTTTGGAAATCCCGGGGTTCCGTGTGATTTTCCTACGGACCGCCACCCAGGCTCAAAGGGAACTGAGATGATTCATGCTAGAAACTTCCGTGTGCAGCCACAAGCTATTATGGGCTCTAGCATAGTTGAGTAAGTTACGTGAAGCTCTTGAAGAGGTGGATCAGCAGGTAGTGGGTTGTAGGTTTGGTATGGTCTACCCGGAGTAAAGAGTTAATGTTCCTGAAAGACTGTGTCTCGGTCATCATTTCTCAAACACCATGTAGTGCGAGAAATCCAACAGAGGCGATCGAGTCTTGTGGGGAAAACTGCACAAACCTTTGTAGAGCGTACAAACTAATCTTGGTTAGCCGTGTCCCCGGTTCTGGACATCTTGAGTATCTAGTACTTGGAGTATCTTAAGTATCTCATCACTTTTTAACTTAATATTATTGGGTTGATAATTACTTTAATTGGGATTGAGTTGGAGGAACCTTCTCAATGATGTTTCAAGTACCATGATAGTTAAATTAAAATCTATTCCTTTCTTGTAGGGAAAAATAGGCTTTTCGCAAAAACTATAACCATAGAGCTTTCCACCAGTCAAATATGCATGTAGTGATAGCATTATTCTGTTCTTGCTTTACTGTGTTACTTTGCCAGCATATTCCATGTGCTGACCCATTTTCGGGCTGCAACGTATTATGTTGCGGACTTTTTAGACGAGGAATAAGGTTCGTTAGGTCGTTGTCGTGCAGCTCAGCTATGCCGTTGGAGTTGATGGACTCACTTTATCTTCCAAGCCTTCCACTGTTATCGTATTAGATGGCCTTAAGCCATATTTATTGTAATAAGTTCTCTTTGGAGACATTCGATGTAATAAGTGTGTGATTGCTACTCTGTTATAAATCCTCGAGTACTGTGTGTGTCAGCATTACCGATCCAGGGATGACACTGAAGCACAGAGACTTGACCATTTGAGGTCGGGTCGCTAAAAGATGGTATCAGAGCACACGCTGAGTGTAGGACACGACCATTAAGCTAAAGCCATAGATCACTATTCTCTTCTCATTTCTGACTCCTCTCCATTTTTCACTCTTTAGGATGGTGGATGCAAGGAACAAGTTTGCACAACCGGATGAAGACACACCTTTTGGACGACACTTGAAGGAAGTCACTAGGTACCTGAACATAGGAATACCAAGCTTCACCAGGACTTACAACGCCACTTTACCAGAAGAGGAGCGATGGATGATTCAAGTTCAAGTTCCAGGAAGGACCTTCACGCCAGTCACTAAACCCATAGAATTTTCCTTTGATGCACCAACCTGGAGTCTAGGAAAGAGTATGGCAGCTCACATCACCATGGGACGCATTGGAGAAGTTTACCAAAAGGAGCTTAAGGATACTATCTACCAGATCTGTGGGCGCCGAGATGAGGAATGGGAGACAATCAGCACCAGGAAATATAGATCAATTACAACTTTCATCCAGGAACTAAACCAGCACATTCGACGCCAGTAGAATCAAATGTGCGTAGGCATGATAGATCTGAAGAAGGCGAAGACAAGGATCATCAAACTGGAAGAAGAACTTAAGTCTACACGTGATGGATACGAGGAGGAAATTGCAACACTATTGGAGAAGAATGACGACCTGATTAAGAAGATCAGAGTATTCATGGGAGACCCCGCACTAGTAGAAGAAGACGAAGAACCCAAGGAGATTCGTCAGGAGGACTACATCATCATCGACAACACCAACTCCGACCTTAGCGATGATGACTTTGAAGACGAAGCTGGAGCAGATATCATGGAGTCTTCAACCGAGGAATATTTTTAGTAGACCACCACATCAGTAGTAGTATTCCACCATGTAAATAGTGTAGTCCGAGCACTTTCGCGATAGTTCTAGACCGATTGTATGCCCTTGCTTGATTGATTGAGTGAAATGATTGTGTTTGTCTCATGTGCATATGGGTAGTGCTTTCTCATTAGACCTCATTCTATTCTAATCTCTCCCCTCTAAAACCATCAGATGCCTCCGAGACGTGACCCCAGATTCTCTTTCCCACCCGAGCTCACTGAGTTGATCCAGCAGCAGAATACCCTGATGCAGTTGTTAGTCCAGAACCAAGGCAACAAGAACAACAACAACAATCCACCACCACCACCACCAGTTGACAACTTATCCTGTTTTCTGAGGTTGCAACCGCCAGTGTTTTCCAGTAGCACCGAGCCTATAGTAGCATATGATTGGCTACGCAGGATTGGAAGGGAGATAACCACTTCAGGAAGTACCGATGCTAAGAAGGTGCGTTTTGCCGCACATCAGTTGGATGGACCAGCAGCCTCATGGTGGGAGAATTACACTGTCACCTACCCTATAGCCACGGTGACATGGGACCAGTTTCAGCAAGCCTTCCGTACAACCCATGTCTCAACTGGAGCTATGAGTATGAAGAAGCGTGAGTTTCGCAACTTACGCCAGGGGAACCGTACTGTGGCTTAGTACGCGGATGAGTTTAGCAAGTTATCTCGCTATGCCCCTGATGATGTGGCCACAGATGTCGCAAAGTAGGGGAAGTTTATGGAAGGGCTGAATGATGAGATGAGCATGCAGTTGATTGTGGCAACATTCAACAACTGCTAGGAGTTGGTAGATAAGGCTCTTATGATTGAAGGGAAGCAGCAGCAGATTGAGAACCGTAAGAGGAGGTATGGACAAGGGAGGTATAACTCAGGAGCTCAGTAGAAGCCTCGCCTAACTCCGAACTCGGGAGGACTTGTTCGTAACCATGGAGGCCACACCCACAATGGAGGAAGTAACCATAATCATACTGGCCCAAGGAATGGGAATGGAAATGGAGCAAGCAACAATCAGAACCGCCCCAATCCAGCCACACCCACCAAGAGAGACCTAAGCCACGTTACTTGTTTCAAGTGCGGGAAGACTGGACACTATGCCACGGAGTGCCCTGAAGAGAAGAATGGAAACGGAAATGGGAGTGCTGGGAAGAAGCTTAATCCATCCAACAAAGGACAAGTGAACCACGTTAATGTGGAAGAGGTTGAAGAGCAGCCAGACACGGTTATAGGTAAGTTTTTGTTTAAGTCATTTACCACTCTTGTTCTTTTTGATACTGGTGCATCGCATTCATACATATCAAGGGAATTCGTGGATAAGTTTAAACTACCGACCCAAACCCTTAGGACCCCTCTGTTAGTAAGTTCACCTGGAGAAGAGTATATGGCTAGTCGATGGTGCGACCAGATACCCTTAACCATTGGCAACCATGTTTTTCCGTACGACCTAATTATCTTGGAGTCACAAGGATTGGATGTGATATTGGGAATGGACTGGATGTCAAAGTATGGAGGAAGCATTGACTATGTTAGTACATCAATTTGCCTCACCACCCCTAAGGGAAAAGGATCAAGTATGTATCTAGGCATGCGCCAAGAAGTAGCCAAGTAAATACCCTCACGGGAGTTATTCAGGAGGAAGTGCGTGTAGTAAAGGATTACCCGGATGTTTTCCCAGAGGAGTTACCAGGCATGCCACCGGATCGAGATATCGAGTTTTTGATAGAGCTATTGCCAGGTACAAGGCCAATATCCAAGAGACCCTATCGGATGCCGGCAAATGATCTGGAGGAGATTAAGAAACATATCAAGGATTTATTGGGGAAAGGTTACATTCGACGGAGTTCATCACCATGGGGAGCCCCAGTACTTTTGGTTGAGAAGAAGGATAAGTCTTTAAGAATGGTTGTTGATTATCGGGCCTTGAATGAAGTGACGGTCAAGAACAAGTACCCACTTCCGATGATCAATGATCTGTTTGACCAGCTGCAAGGAGCTAAGGTGTTTTCGAAGATCGATTTGCGATCAGGATACCATCAGTTGAAGATTCGAGAGAAGGATATACCCGAGACAACATTCACCACATGGTACGTGTTGTATGAATATACAGACATGTCATTTGGACTGACTAACGCCCCTTCCTATTTCATGAGCATGATGAACAAAGTATTCATGGAATATTTGGATAAGTTTGTTGTGGTGTTCATTTATGATATAATGGTATACTCGACGAATGAAGAGGAACACAAGGAGCATTTGCGTTTAGTTCTCGAGAAACTCAGGGAACACCAGTTGTATGCCAAGTTCAGCAAATGCGAGTTTTGGATGAAGGAAGTCGGATTCCTTGGACATGTTATATCAGGAGAGGGTATAGCAGTAGACCCCACCAAGGTTCAGTCAGTCACTGAATGGTTGGAACCCACTTCAGTTAGTGAGATCCACGGTTTTCTTGGACTCGCAGGATACTATCGGAGATTCATTGAGAATTTTTCCAAGACCGCGAAGCCAATGACAGAATTATTGAAGGAGGATACCAAGTTTAAATGGACAGAAGATTGCGAGGCAAGTTTCCAGGAGCTGAAGAAACGTTTTACTATAGCCCCAGTGCTGACACTGCCAGATATACGTAAGGATTTCCAAGTGTATTGCGACGCCTCATGCTTAGGACTTGGAAGTGTGCTTATGCAGGATGGAAGAGTTGTTTCGTATGCCTCATGACAACTAAAGCCTCACAAGTTGAACTATGCCACGTATGACTTGGAGCTAGCAGCAGTAGTGCATGCGTTGAAGACTTGGAGACATTACCTTATTGGAAACCGTTGTGATGTGTACACAGATCATAAGAGTTTGAAGTACATTTTCACACAAAAGGAGCTGAACCTTAGGCAGAGGAGATGGTTGGAGATTATAAAGGATTATGACATGAAGCTGCACTATCATCCAGGAAAGGCCAATGTCGTAGCAGATGCTTTGAGCCAGAAGAGTTATACTAATACCCTAGAGAGCACGGGATTGCCGAAGGAGTTAGCAGAGGATCTCCGGGAACTTCAATTGGAGATTGTTCCTAGAGGTTTTGTTGCAACAATGGAGGTTCAGTCTACATTTTTGGGAAAGATTCGAGAAGCTCAGAAGTATGACAAAGAGATTGCAGAGATAAAAGAGAGAATGAGCGAAGGAAAGGCCAAAGGTTTTTGTGAGGATGAGGACGACACCTTATGGTTTGAGGACCGTGTTTATGTGCCCAATAACATAGAGATCAGGAAATTAATACTTCAGGAGGCTCATGACTCACCATACTCGATACACCTCGGAAACACCAAGATGTATTTGGATTTGAAGGAATGTTTCTGGTGGACAGGGATGAAGAAGGATGTCGCCGAGTATGTAGCTGTATGTGATGTATGTCAGAGAGTGAAGGCAAAGCATCAAAAGCCAACAAGATTGCTACAACCTATGCCGATACCCGAATGGAAGTGGGATAAACTTGGCATGGATTTTATCACCGGATTACCAAGGACCAAATCAGGTTATGATTCTATATGGGTAGTAGTTGACCTCTTGACCAAAGTGGCACACTTTATCCCAGTGAAAACAACTTATACCAGTGCAAAGTTAGCCAAGATATATATGACCAGGATCGTATGTCTGCATGGAATTCCAAGGACCATCGTATCAGATAGAGGAACACAGTTTACCTCAAAGTTTTGCCATCAGCTGCACCAGACTTTGGGAATGAGATTGGAGTTCAGTACAACATTTCACCCACAGACAGATGGACAGACCGAGAGAGTCAACCAGATTCTGGAGGACATGTTGAGGGCCTGTGTGCTAGATTATGGATCTAATTGGGATGACAATCTACCTTACACAGAGTTCTCATACAACAATAGTTACCAAGCCGGTCTGAAGATGGCACCGTTCGAAGCCATGTATGGACGAAGGTGCAGAACACCATTGATGTGGGATGAAGTTGGAGACCGACAGTTGTTTGGACCAGACTTGATCAAAGAGTCTAAGGAGAAGGTTAAACTGATTCGAGATAGAGCGAAGATAGCTCGGTCCAGACAGAAGAGTTATGCAGATTCGAAACGCAAGGAGGTAACCTATGAAATTGGAGATAGAGCATATCTGCGAGTATCACCTTTGCGAGGAGTGAAACGTTTTGGAGTTAAGGGAAAGTTAGACCCGAGATTTGTAGGACCGTATCATGTTTTGGAACGGATGGGAGAAGTTGCCTACAAGTTGGAGTTACCTGAAGGACTGTCAGGAGTACACGATGTGTTTCACGTTTCCCAGTTGAAGAAGTGCCATGCTGAGATGGCCGATATACCGCTAAGAGATACCGTACCCTTGGAGGCGATTCAGTTGGACAATGATTTGACTTATGAGGAGAAGCCAGTCAAGATTTTGGAGTTTGCTAGTCGAGTCACCCGTAGCAAGGTTATCAAGTTTTGCAAAGTTCAGTGGAGCCACCATACCGAAGATGAAGCCACCTGGGAACGAGAGGATGATCTTCGCAAAGACCACCCACACCTATTTTATAGCGAACCTGAATCTCGAGGTCGAGATCCATCTTAAGGGGGGTAGGTTTGTAACATCCCAAATGTTCAATTTGGAATGTTATACATAGATCATTCTTGCATATCATATTTTATTGCATTTGGTCTCGCGATCCTCGAAATCCTAAGCAACTCAAGGACCCTCGGAGAGAGTTGGAGATTTCCCCGGTTTTCAAATTTGATTTTTATCAAATATTGAAACAAGGATTTTTGGTTTTAATTATTTTTCCCTCCAAAAATATTTCATATTAAAGTATATGAGAGGAGATAATATGACTTCTCCAAAATAATTGAAATATTGGAGGAAAAATATTAAAATCAAATATTTGTTTTTATTTGGATTTTATTGCAATTTTGTTTGCATTAGAAAAATTGCACATTTTCCAAATTGCATTTTAGGGCCAAGAAAATGTTCATCTCGTTCTAAATATTTTATTTAGACGGTGAAAATTTGTTTTGGAATTTTTAGATTTTTATTTTATTTTCTAGGATTTCTTTTTCTATTCGGCTGAATTGTTTAAAAAACAAATCTTCGGGCACCGACTGGGCCGAAACCCAGCCGGGCCGGCCCATCTTCCCCATCGCCTCGTCCCGCGCAAGGACAACGCCGCCGCCGCCGACAACTCGGATGGAGTCCGAGCCGGACTCCGCCTCCCCGCCGCCTTGCCCCTCCCCCAAGCCACCTCCCCCTCCCCTCT
>NC_041386.1:312613893-312619642 GCF_002162155.2 Triticum dicoccoides
CCCCGCCGCCCACAGCCCCGCCACCACAGCCGCGCCGCCGCCTCTACCGCGCCTCGCCCTGCCGCCTCACCTCGCCACCTCGCCCCGCCGCCGCACCCGCGTCTCGCCGGACCCGACGAGGTAGCCGTTCGCCGCCTGTTTTTTTAAAAGAAACCGTTTCGTTTTTTTGAAAAACCTAGTTCGTTTTTTTAGATTGGTTCGCCGGTTTTTCCCGGTTCTTCTCTTTAGTGGACGTTCGTCCGTACGTTCGTTTTAACAATTGGTTTTCGCTCGTTAGTTACAGACAACGAACGCTTGTTCGTTAGCCTATTCGCCAGCTTTCTTTTTCGGAATTTTCTACGATTATTTCTGATCACGATTTCTGATCCGATTTCCGTTTCGGTTTATCTTTTCGCTCGTTTATCGGAATCAGGCGATTCAAGCGCCTAGATCTTGGTCTCGAGACCCTCTTTCTGTTTAATCAACTTAAACAAGATTTTGCTACTATAAAATTTGACCTTAGTCCAGATTAGTAAATGGATCTTGTTTCTTTCACCATTTGAGTTTCGTTGCTCCGTTTGATTGGATTCCTTTTGCAACCGGAGTTCTTAAGTTGAACTTTCTGGCAGATCTTCTTATTTGAGATTTACCCATGCTTCTTTGCTTGATTGCATATGTATGCTATTGTTTGTTTGCGATAGAATTCCCGGAGTGCGAAGCGTGTTATTTGGAGTCCCTAGGTTTCGCGGATCATCAGCAAGGCAAGTAACACTTTGATCATACCCCTTTATCACCTAGTTTTTATTCATTAGTTCTAATCCTCAAACATTGCATGATTAGGATGCCATTAACATGTGGGTTGGGAATTAGTTGATGAGGTAGAACCTATTGCCCTGCTATATTCAAACCTTGGGAGTTACTTATACAAATAGCTTATATTGCTATGCTATGCTCGTAGACGTGGTTTGGGTGAGTGAAATTCATGAAAGATGTGAGATTGTTAATTAATGGTTTACCTTAAGGTGGCAACTTGACTGCACATCTGAGTAGATTGAGGCACCTGGAGAACCCAGTGTTGCCTGTATTTTGGGAAATCCTGGGGTTCCGTGTGAGTTTCCTATGGACCGCCACCCAGGCTCAAAGGGAACCCAGATGATTCAAGCTAGAAACTTTCATGTGCAACCACAAGCTATTATGGGCTCTAGCATAGTTGAGTAAGTTACCTGAAGCTCTTGAAGAGGTGGATCAGCAGGTAGTGGGTTGTAGGTTTGGTATGGTCTGCCCAGAGTAGGGAGTTAATGTTCCTGAAAGACTGTGTCTCGGTCATCCATTTCTCAAACACCATGTAGTGCAAGAAATCCAACGGAGGCGATCGAGTCTTGTGGGGAAAAGTGCACAAACCTTTGTAGAGCATACAAACTAATCTTGGTTAGCCGTGTCCCCGGTTCTGGACATCTTGAGTATCTAGTACTTGGAGTATCTTAAGTATCTCATCACTTTTTAACTTAATATTGTTGGGTTGATAATTACTTCAATTGGGATTGAGTTGGAGGAACCTTCTCAATGATGTTTCAAGTACCATGATAGTTAAATTAAAATCTATTCCTTTGTTGTAGGGAAAAATTGGCTTTTCGCAAAAACTATAACCATAGAGCTTTCCACCAGCCAAATATGCATGTAGTGATAGCATTAGTCTGTTCTTGCTTTACTGTGTTACTTTGCCAGCATATTCCATGTGCTGACCCGTTTTCGGGCTGCAACATATTATGTTGCAGACTTTTCAAACAAGGAGTAAGGTTCATTAGGTCATTGCCGTGCAGCTCAGCTATGCCGTTGGAGTTGATGGACTCACTTTATCTTCCAAGCCTTCCGCTGTTATCGTATTAGATGGCCTTAAGCCATATTTATTGTAATAAGTTCTCGTTGGAGACATTCGATGTAATAAGTGTGTGATTGCCACTCTGTTATAAATCCTCGAGTACTGTGTGTGTCAGCATTACCGATCAGGGGATGACACTAAAGCACAGAGACTTGATCGTTTGAGGTCGGGTCGCTACAATAACAGTCTGTAGTAATCTGTATTCCAACCATACATCTGCTACTCCAAAAATTCTGAAAAATTAGGAAAGCCTGGGTAATTTGTCTATTAGTATTCTACAAAAATAATTAGCATTTTATCACACTTCTGTTAAAAACATTGTTTTCCTGAGCGCAAAATTTTCTGTTTTTCAGCAAGATCAAATCAACTATCACCATAGACCATCCCAAAGGTCTTACTTGGCACTTTATCAAAACAAAAGCAATAAAACATGATTATTACACTAGCCTAATCATGTGAACTCACAAAAACAGTATATAAAAGTGATGGGTTGTCTCCCAACAAGCGCTTTTCTTTAATCTCTTTTAATCTAGGCATGATGATTTCAATGATGCTCACATAAACTAAAGAATTGAAACATAACGGGAGAGCACATTTAAGTCTAACCCACTTCCTATGCATAGGGATATCGTGAGCAAATAATTCATGGGAACAATAATCCACTCGCATAGGAAGGCAAAACAAGTGCAACTTCAAAACTTTCAACATAAAGAGAGGAAACTTGATATTATTGCTATTCCTACAAGCATATGTTCCTCCCTCATAATAATTTTCAGGGGAATCATGAATGAATTCAACAATATAACTATCACATAAAGCATTCTTTTCATGATACATAAGCATAGAAATTTTGTTACTCTTCGCATAAGAAAATTTATTCTCATGAATAGTAGTGGGAGCAAACTCAACAAAATAAATATCATGTGAGGCATAATCTAGTTGAAAATTAAAATCGTGATGAAAAGTTTCATGGTTATCATTATTATTTATAGCATACATGTCATCACAATAATCATCATAGATAGCAACTATGTTCTCATACTCAATTGAAACCTCTTCCGAAATAGTGGATTCGTCACTAAATAAAGTCATGACCTCTCCAAATCCACTTTCATAAATATTATTACAAGATTCAACACCCTCCAAAATAGTGGGATCATTACCTAGAGTTGACACTCTTCCAAACCCACTTTCATCAATACAATCCTCATAAATAGGAGGCATGCTATCATTAAAACAAATTTGCACATCAAATCTTGGGGGACTAAAAATATCATCTTCATCAAACATAGCATCCCCAAGCTTATGGCTTTGCATATCATTAGCATCATGGATATTCAAAGAAGTCATACTAACAACATTGCAATCATGCTGATCATTCAAATATTTTGTGCCAAACATTTTATTGACATCTTCATCTAACAATTGAGCACAATTTTCCGAACCATCATTTTCACGAAAGATATTATAAAGATGATAAATAACATGATGCAACCTCAATCCCATTTTTTGTTTTCTTTTTATAAACCAAACTAGTGATAAAACAAGAAACTAAAAGATTCGATTGCAAGATCCAAAAATATACCTTCAAGCACTCACCTTCCCGGCAACGACGCTAGAAAAGAGCTTGATGTCTACTACGCAGCTTTATTCTTGTAGACTCGTGTTGGGCCTCCAAGCGCAGAGTTTTGTAGGACAATAGCAATTTTCCCTCAAGTGGATGACCTAAGTTTTGTCAATCTATGGGAGGTGTAGGATGAAGATGGTCTCTCTCAAACAACCCTTCAACCAAATACAAGAAATCTCTTGTGTCTCCAACACACCCAATACAATGGAAATTTGTATAGGTGCACTAGTTCGGCAAAGAGATGGTGATAAAAATGTAATATTGATGGTAGAAATATATTTTTATAATCTGAATAAATAAAAACAGCAAGGTACCAAATAGTAAACGGGCACAAAAATGGTATTGCAATGCATTAAAATGAGGCCTAGGGTCTGTACTTTCGCTAGTGCAACCTCTCAATAGTGCTAATATCATTGGATCATATAACCACCCCTCAAAGTGCAACGAAGAATCACTCCAAAGTTCCTATCTAGCGGAGAACATAAGACGGAATTGTTTGTAGGGTATGAAACCACCTCAAAGCTATTCTTTCTGATAAATCTATCCAGGAGTTCGTACTAAAATTACACGAAGCAATTCTTTCCGATCGGTCTAACCAAGAGTTCGTACTAAAATAACACCAAAGCTAATTCAGATTCATAATATTCAATCCAACACAAAGAACTTCAAAGAGTGCCCCAAGATTTCTACCTGAGAAACAAAGACAAGAACATGCATCAACCCCTATGCATAGATTACCCCAATGTGTCGCCTCGGGAATCCGTGAGTTGTGTGCCGAAACATATATCAAGTGAATCAATACAATACCCCATTGTCACCATGAATATTCAATTGCAAGACATATATCAAGTGTTCTCAAATCCATAAAAGTATTCAATACAATAACAACGAAATCTCAAAGGGAAAAACTCAATTCATGACAACAAGATAGAGAGGGGAAAACACCATATGATCCGACTATATTAGCAAAGTCCGTGATACATCAAGATCGTGACATCTCAAGAACACGAGAGAGAGAAAGAGAGAGATTAAACACATAGCTACTGGTATAAACCCTCAGCCCCGAGGGTGGACTACTCCCTCCTCATCGTGGTGGCCGCCGGGATGATGAAGATGGCCACCGGAGATGATTCCCCTTCCGGCAGGGTGCCGAAACAGGGTCTAGATTGGTTTTCGGTGGATATAGAGCCTTGCAGCGGCTGAACTTCTGATCTAGGTTAACCGTGAGGGTTTTGGGAATATTTGTGAAGTCATAGGGTAAAGAGGGGTGCGGGAGGCCATCTAGGTGGGCACAACCCACCTCGGCGCGCCTGGGTCCCCAGGCGCGCCCTGGTGGGTTGTGCCCCCCTCAGGGCACCCCTAGGTGCTGCTCTGGCCCATTGGTGGTCTTCTGGTCCATAAAAAATCCACAAAAAGTTTCACGGTGTTTGGACTCTGTTTGATATTGATTTCCTACGATGTAAAAAACAAGCAAAAAACAACAAATGACACTGGGTCAATAGGTTAGTCCCAAAAAATGATATAAATTTGCTATAAAAGATTGTAAAACATCCAAGAATGATAATATAACAGCATGACTACTTTAGAAATTATAGTTACATTGGATACGTATCAATAGCCTCCGCGAGCCTCAACACTCATCGGACAACATACTTCGGTATGTACTATTTCCAATAAGTCAGTGGCTCGCTCCATTGTTCCGGATAACGGAGTTTTAGTCATCTTTCCCATGAGGCATGGTTCGCAAGCATCAAATGATTCATAATAAAGTGATTCCAAAAATCCATCCGCATGGAGTTTCTTCATGCGCTTTACACCAATATGACCTAAACGGCACTGCCACAAATATGTCGCACTATCATTATGAACTTTGCATCTTTTGGCATCAATACTATGAATATGTGTATTACTACAATCGTGATTCAATAAACCATTTACATTGGGTGTAGGACCATAGAAGGTTTTATTCACACTACTAGGAAAAGGGCTATAGATGGAATTGACACTAATGGCGCACCAGACATGTGGTGCGCCATTACTATATACTAATGGCGCACCATGTGGTGGTGCGCCATTAGTGTGCAAATACTAATGGCGCACCACATCCATGGTGCTTCATTAGTAAATTTTCTTTTTTAAAATTTCATCAAAACTACTAATGGCGCACCGTGGGAGTGGTGCGCCATTACTAGTTTGGCGCACCACTCCCACGGTGCGCCATTAGTAAAAATAGTTCTTTTTAAAAAAAATTCAAAACTACTAAT
>NC_041386.1:312619839-312623376 GCF_002162155.2 Triticum dicoccoides
TTCAGTTTCAAAAAAAAATGACGGAAATGTCAAAAAAATAAAAGAAAATAAGTTTCCCATGTGATATGTGGTCTAGTTGTTGTGAAAATTTACAAATATGAATTTCGACTTTATTTGCGAAATCTCTCGAGAATTTGTAAAATTGGCATAACTTTTGCGTACGAACTCGGATGAAAAAGTTTTTTATATGAAAAATCATCTACTCAAAAAGTTGCATCCGAATTTAACGGGGAACCTCGTTAAACATTTTCAAAATCCCCAAAAACCTAACATAAAAAAAGTTACAGGGCTTTTAAGATCTGGAGAGGCAAAAAAATTCAAAAAAAATCAAACTTACTAATGGCGCACCTACCCATGGTGCGCCATTACTATCTTCCCGCCTTCAAAATTCAAAATAAGTCAAAAAAATAAAAAAAAAGTTACTAATGGCGCACCTGCCCATGGTGCGCCATTAGTATCTTCCCGCCTTCAAAATTCAAAATAAATCAAAAAAATAAAAAAAGTTAGTAATGGCGCACCTGCCCGCGGTGCGCCATTACTATGCCATTTATATGGCTGGGCGTGGTCCTCTCCTCCATTTTTCTCCTCCACTCCACCTCTCCTCCACTCCATCTGCTCCTCTCCTCCACTCCATCTTCCCTTCTCTCCTCCACCATACCTCTTCCTCTCCGGCGACCTCCTCCTCCTCCTCTCCGGCGAACTCCTCCTCCTCCTCTCCGGTGACCTCCTCCTCCTCCTCTCTGGCGAACTCCTCTCCGGCAAAAGAACACGGGAAAAGAACGTACAAGATCCAAAAATAGGAACAAAATTTGAAATAATATCGTGCCAAAAAACGAGCAAAAAATGGGCAAAAAAATCACGATCCAGATCCAAATTCAAAATTCAAAAATAGCAATGGCGCACGGTGGGGGTTAGACGGTGTGCCACTACTATTTTCCCGCCTTCAAAATTCAAAAATACTAATGGCGCACCAGTGGCCTATACTAATGGCGCACCAGTGGCCTATACTAATGGCGCACCGTGCCCTATACTAATGGCGCACCAGTGGTGCGCCATTAGTATACCATTAGTATACCAGATACTAATGGCGCACCGGTGGTGCGCCATTAGTAAAAATACTAGTGGCGTGATACTAATGGCGCACCAGTGATGCACCATTAGTAGGCAAAACTGGTGCGCCATTAGTAGCCGTTTTCCTAGTAGTGTCATGTAAACAGAACAACAATTATTCTTTGACTTAAATGAATAACCGTATCGCAATAAACATGATCCAATCATATTCATGCTCATAGCAAACACCAAATAACATTTATTTAGGTCCAACACTAATCCCGAAGGTATAGGGAGTGCGTGATGGTGATCTTATCAACCTTGGAATCACTTCGAACACACATCATCACCTCGCCTTTAACTAGTATCTATTCATTTTGCATCTCTTGTTTTGAGTTACTAATCTTAGCAACTGAATCGGTATCAAATACCCTGGGGTTACTATGAACACTAGTAAAGTACACATCAATAACATGTATATCAAATATACCATTTTTCACTTTGCCATCCTTCTTATCCGCCAAGTATTTGGGATAGTTCCGCTTCTAGTGACAATTCCCTTTGCAGTAGAATCACTTAGTTTCAGGCTTAGGTCTAGCTTTGGGCATCTTCACGGGAGTGGAAACTTGCTTGCCATTCTTCTTGAAGTTCCATTTCTTTTCCTTGCCATTTTTCTTGAAACTAGTGGTCTTGTTAACCATCAACACTTGATGCTCTTTCTTGATTTCTACCTTTGCTGATTTCAGCATCACGAAGGGTTTGGGAATCATTTTCGTCATCCCTTTCATAGTTCATCACGAAGTTCTAGCAACTTTGTGATAGTGACTAGATAACTCTTTCAATTGCTATCTTATCTGGAAGATTAACTACCACTTGATTCAAGCGATTGTAGTACCCAGACATTCTGAGCACATGCTCACTAGCTGAGCTATTCGCCTCCATCTTTGTAGGCAAAGTACTTTTCAGAGGTCTCATACCTCTCGACATGGGCATGTGTTTGAAATACCAATTTCAACTCTTGGAACATCTTATGTGCTCTGTGGCGCTCAAAACATTTTTGAAGACCCGGTTCTAAGCCGTAAAGCATGGTGCACTAAACTATCAAGTAGTCATCATACCGAGCTTGTCAAACATTTATAACATCTGCATCTGCTCCTGCAATAGGTCTATCACCTAGCGGTGCATCAGGGACATAATTCTTCTGTGCAATAATGAGGATAATCCTCACATCACAGACCCAGTCCGAATAATTTCTACTATCATCTTTCAACTTAGTTTTTTCTAGGAACATATCAAAAATAAAATAGGGGAGCTATACGCGAGCTATTGATCTACACCATAGATATGCAAAAAACTATCAGGACTAAGTTCGTGATAAATTAAGTTCAATTAATCAAATTACTTAAGAACTCCCACTTAGATAGACCATCCCTCGAGTCATCTAAATGATCACGTGATCCAAATCAACTAAACGATGTCCGATCATCATGTGAGATGGAGTAGTCTTCAATGGTGAACATCTCTATGTTGATCATACCTACTGTATGATTCACATTCGACCTTTCGGTCTCCAGTGTTCCGACGCCATGTCTGTATATGCTAGGCTCGTCAAGTTTAACACGAGTATTCCACATGTGCAAAATTGCCTTGCACCCGTTGTATGTGAACGTAGAGCCTATCACACCCGATCATCATGTGGTGTCTCAGCATGACGAACTGTCGCAACGGTGCATACCCAGGGAGAACACTTATACCTTGAAATTTTTGTGAGGGATCATCTAATAATGCTACCGCGTACTAACCAAATAAGATGCATAAAAGATAAACATCACATGCATTCAATTTTGTGGAACACAGTATTTCAAAAAAATTCCTACAATCACGCAAGATCTATCTGGGAGATGCATAGCAACGAGAGGGGAGAGTGTGTCTATGTACCCTCGTACACCGAAATCATAAGCGTTAAGTAACGCGGTTGATGTAGTCGAACGTCTTCGCGAACCAACCGATCAAGTACCGAACGCACACCACCTCCGCGATCTGCACACGTTCAACTCAGTGATGTCCCTCAGACTCTAGATCTAGCTAAGACCGAGGGAGAGTTTCATCAACACGACGGCGTGTTGACGGTGATGATGAAGTTACCGACCCATGGCTTCTCCTAAGCACTACAACGATATGACCGAGGTAGAAATCTGTGGAGGGGGGCACCACACATGGCTAAACAATCAACTTGTGTGTCTATGGGGTGCCCCCCTCCCTCGTATATGAAGGAGTGGAGGAGGGGGAGGGCCGGCTCTCTATGGCCCGCCCCAAGGGGGTAGTCCTACTCCCGGTGGGAGTAGGATTCCCCCTTCCCTTGTTGGAGTAGGAGAGAAAGGAACAGGGAGAGAGAGGGAAGGAAGGGGGCCCACCCAATTCAGATTGGGCTTGGGGGCGCGCCCTCCACCTTGGCTGCCTCCTCTCTCCCCACTAACGCCCAATAAG
>NC_041386.1:312623826-312701265 GCF_002162155.2 Triticum dicoccoides
CAATAAATGCCCGAACTCACCCAGAACCATTCCGATGTCCAAACATAGCCTTCCAATATATCGATCTTTATGTCTCGACCATTTCGAGAGTCCTCGTCATGTCCGTCATCCTATCCGGGATTCCGAATTACCTTTGGTACATCAAAACACATAAACAAATAATACCGACTGTCAGCGAATGTTAAGCGTGCAGACCCTACGGATTCGAGAACTATGTAAACATGACCGAGACTCATCTCCGGTCAATAACCAATAGCAGAACCTAGATGCTCAAATTGGTTCCTACATATTCTACGAAGATCTATATCGGTCAAACCGCATAACAACATACATTGTTCGCTTTGTTATTGGTATGTTACTTGCCCGAGATTCGATCATCGGTATCTCAATACCTAGTTCAATCTCGTTACTGGCAAGTCTCTTTACTCGTTTCGTAATCCAACATCCTGCAACTAACTCATTAGTTACATTGCTTGCAAGGCTTATAGTGATGTGTATTACCGAGAGGGCCTAGAGATACCTCTCCGATACACGGAGTGACAAATCCTAATCTCGATCTATGCCAACTCAACAAAAACCATTGGAGACACCTGTAAGCATCTTTATAATCACCCAGTTACGTTGTGACGTTTGATAGCACACTAAGTTTTCCTCCGGTATTCGGGAGTTGCGTAATCTCATAGTCATTGGAACATGTATAAGTTAGGAAGAAAGCAATAGCAACAAACTAAACGATCATCGTGCTAAGCTAACGGATGAGTCAAGCCAATCACATCATTCCCTAATGATGTGATCTCGTTCATAAAATGACAACTCTTTGTCCCTGGCTAGGAAACTTAACCATCTTTGATTAACGAGCTAGTCAAGTAGAGGCATACTAGTGACACTCTGTTTGTCTATGTATTCACACATGTACTAAGTTTCCGGTTAATACAATTCTAGCATGAATAATAAACACTTATCATGATATAAGGAAATATAAATAACAACTTTATTGTTGCATCTATGGCATATTTCCTTTAGTCTCCCACTTGCACTAGAGTCAACAATCTATTTTACATTGTAATGATTCTAACACCCATGTAGTCTTGGTGCTGATCATGTTTTGCTCGTGAGAGAGGCTTAGTAACGGGTCTGCAACATTCAGATCCGTATATATCTTGCAAATCTCTATGTCTCCCTCCTTGACTTGATCATGGATGGAATTGAAGCGTCTTTTGATGTGCTTGGTTCTCTTGTGAAATCTGGATTCCTTTGCCAAGGCAATTGCACCGGTGTCGTCACAAAAGATTTTCATTGGACACGATGCACTAGGTATGACACCTAGATTGGATATGAACTCCTTCATCCAGACTCCTTCATTTGCTGCTTCCGAAGCAGCTATGTACTCCGCTTCACATGTAGATCCCGCCATGATGCTCTTCTTGGAACTGCACCAACTGACAGCTCCACCATTCAATAAAAATATGTATCTGGTTTGTGACTTAGAATCATCTGAATCAGTGTCAAAGCTTGCATCGACGTAACCTTTTACGACGAGCTCTTTGTCACCTCCATAAACGAGAAACATATCCTTAGTCCTTTTCAAGTATTTCAGGTTGTTGTTGAACGCTGTCCGGTGATCCACTCCTGGATTACTTTGGTACTTCCCTGCTAAACTAATAGCAAGGCACACATAAGCTCTGGTACACATCATTGCATACATGATAGAACATATGGCTGAAGCATAGGGAATGACTTTCATTTTCTCTCTATCTTCTGCAGTGGTCGGGCATTGAGTCTGACTCGACTTCACACCTTGTAACACAGGCAAGAACCCTTTCTTTGCTTGATCCATTTTGAACTTCTTCAAAACTTTATCAAGGTATGTGCTTTGTGAAGTCCAATTAAGCGTCTTGATCTATCTCTATAGATCTTGATGCCTAATATAAAATCAGCTTTACCGAGGTCTTTCATTGAAAAATTCTTATTCAAGTATCCTTTTATGCTATTCAGAAATTCAGTATCATTTCCGATAAGCAATATGTCATCCACATTTAATATCAGAAATGCTACAGAGCTCCCACTCACTTTCTTGTAAATACAGGCTTCTCCAAAAGTCTGTATAAAACCATATGCTTTGATCACACTATCAAATCGTATATTCCAACTCCGAGAGGCTTGCACCAGTCCATAAATGGATCGCTGGAGCTTGCACACTTTGTTAGCACCTTTTGGATCAACAAAACCTTCTGGTTGCATCATATACAACACTTCTTTAAGATATCCATTAAGGAATGCAGTTTTGACATCCATTTGCCAAATTTCATAATCATAAAATGCGACAATTGCTAACATGATTCAGATGGACTTAAGCATCGCTACGGGTGAGAAGGTCTCATCATAGTCAACTCCTTGAACTTGTCAAAAACCTTTTGCAACAAGTCGAGCTTTGTAGACAGTAACATTACCGTCAGTGTTAGTCTTCTTCTTGAAGATCCATTTATTCTCTATGGCTTGCCAATCATCGGGCAAGTCAACCAAAGTCCCCACTTTGTTCTCATACATGGATCCCATCTCAGATTTCATGGCCTCAAGCCATTTTGCAGAATCTGGGCTCGTCATCGCTTCCTCATAGTTCGTAGGTTTGTCATGGTCAAGTAACATAACTTCCAGAATAGGATTACCGTACCACTCTGGTGCGGATCTTAATTGTGGTTGACCTACAAGGTTCGGTAGTAACTTGATCAGAAGTTTCATGATCATCATCATTAGCTTCCTCACTTACTGGTGTAGGAATCACTGGAACTGATTTCTGTGATGAACTACTTTCCAATAAGGGAGCAGGTATAGTTACCTCATCAAGTTTTACTTTCCTCCCACTCACTTCTTTCGAGAGAACTCCTTCACTAGAAAGGATCCATTTTTAGCAACGAATATCTTGCCTTCGGATCTGTGATAGAAGGTGTACCCAATGGTCTCCTTTGGGTATCATATGAAGACACATTTCTCCGATTTGGGTTCGAGCTTATCAGGTTGGGACTTTTTCACATAAGCAGTGCAATCCCCAAACTTTAAAAATGACAACTTGGGTTTCTTGCCAAACCACAGTTCATAACATGTCGTCTCAACGGATTTCGATGGTGCCCTATTTAACGTGAATGCAGCCATATCTAAAGCATAACCCCAAAACGATAGCAGTAAATCAGTAAGAGAGATCATAGATCGCACCATATCTAATAAAGTGCGGTTACGACGTTCGGACACACCATTACGCTGTGGTGTTCTAGGTGGCGTGATTTGCGAAACTATTCCGCATTGTTTCAAATGAATACCAAACTCATAACTCAAATATTCACCTCCACTGTCAGATCATAGAAACTTAATTTTCTTGTTACGATGATTTTCCACTTCACTCTAAAATTCTTTAAACTTTTGAAATCTTTCAGACTTATGTTTCATCAAGTAGATATACCCATATCTGCTCAAATCATCTGTGAAGGTAAGAAAATAATGATACCTACCACGAGCATCAATACTCATTGGACCGCATACACTAGTATGTATTATTTCCAATAAGTCTGTTGCTCGTTCCATTGTTCAGGAGAACGGAGTTTTAGTCATCTTGCCCATGAGGCATGGTTCGCAAGCATCAAGTGATTCATAATCAAGTGATTCCGAAAGCCCATCAGCATGGAGTTTCTTCATGTGTTTTACACCAATATGACCTAAACGACAGTGCCACAAATAAGTTGCACTATCATTATTACACTCATATCTTTTGGCTTCAATACTATGAACATGTGTATCACTACTATCAAGATTTAGTAAAAGTAGACCACTCATCAAGGGTGCATGACCATAAAAGATATTACTCATATAAATACAACAACCATTATTCTTTGATTTAAATGAATAACCATCTCGCATCAAATAAGATCCAGATATAATGTTCATGCTCAACGCTGGCACCAAATAACAATTATTTAGGTCTAAAACTAATGCCGAAGGTAGATGTAGAGGTAGCGTGCCAATGGTGATCACATCGACTTTGGAACCATTTCCCACGTGCATCATCACCTCGTCCTTAGTGAATCTTCGCTTAATCCGTAGCCCCTGTTTCGAGTTGCAAATATTAGCAATAGAACCAGTATCAAATACCCAGGCGCTACTACGAGCATTAGTAAGGTACAAATCAATAACATGTATATCAAATATACATTTCACTTTGCCATCCTTATTCTCCGCCAAATACTTGGGGCAGTTCCGCTTCTAGTGACCAGTCCCTTTCCAGTAGAAGCACTCAGTCTCAGGCTTAGGTCCAGACTTGGGCTTCTTCACTTGAGCAGCAACTTGCTTGTCATTCTTCTTGAAGTTCCCCTTCTTCCCTTTACCCTTTTTCTTGAAACTGGTGGTCTTGTTGACCATCAACACTTGATGCTCCTTCTTTAGTTCTACCTCCACAGCCTTTAGCATTGCGAAGATCTCGGGAATTGTCTTATCCATCCCTTGCATATTATAGTTCATCACGAAGCTCTTGTAGCTTGGTGGCAGTGATTGAAGAACTCTATCAATGACACTATCATTAGGAAGATTAATTCCAAGTTGAGTCAAGTGGTTGTGGTACCCAGACATTCTGAGTATATGTTCACTGACAGAACTATTCCCCTCCATTTTGCAGCTATAGAACTTATTGGAGACTTCATATCTCTCAATCCGGGCATTTTCTTGAAATATTAACTTCAACTCCTGGAACATCTCATATGCTCCATGACTTTCAAAACGTCGTTGAAGTCCTGGTTCTAAGCCTTAAAGCATGGCACACTGAACTATCGAGTAGTCATCAGCTTTGCTCTGGCAGACGTTCATAGCATCTGGTGTTGCTCCTGCAGCGGGTTTGTCACCTAGCGGTGCTTCCAAGATGTAATTCTTCTATGCAACAATGAGGATAATCCTCAAGTTACGGACCCAGTCCATGCAATTCTTACCATCATATTTAAACTTAGCTTTCTCTAGGAACGCATTATAATTCAATGAAATAACAGCATGGGCCATCTATCTACAACAACATAGACATACAAAATACTATCAAGTACTATGTTCATGATAAATTAAAGTTCAATTAATCATATTACTTAAGAAATACCACTTAGATAGACATCCCTCTAATCATCTAAGTGATCACGTGATCCATATCAACTAAACCATGTCCGATCATCACGTGAGATGGAGTAGTTTTCAATGGTGAACATCACTATGTTGATCATATCTACTATATGATTCACGCTCGACCTTTCGGTCTCAGTGTTCCGAGGCCATATCTGCATATGCTAGGCTCGTCAAGTTTAACACGAGTATTCTACATGTGCAAAACTGTCTTGCACCCATTGTATCTGAACGTAGAGCTTATCACACTCGATCATCACGTGGTGTCTCGGCACGACCAACTATAGCAACGGTGCATACTCAAGGAGAACACTTATACCTTAAAATTTAGTGAGAGATCATCTTATAATGCTATCGTCGAACTAAGCAAAATAACATGCATAAAGGATAAACATCACATGCAATCAATATAAGTAATATGATATGGCCATCATCATCTTGTGCCTTTGATCTCCATCTCCAAAGCACCGTCATGATCACCATTGTCACCGGCTTGACACTTTTATCTCCATCGAAGCATCATTATCGTCTCACCAACTATTGCTTTTACGACTATCGCTACCGCTTAGTGATAAAGTAAAGCAATTACATGGAGATTGCATTTCATACAATAAAGCAACAACCATATGGCTCCTGCCAGTTGCCGATAACTCTGTTACAAAACATGATCATCTCATACAAAAATTTAGCATCATGTCTTGACCATATCACATCACAACATGCCCCGCAAAAACGAGTTAGACGTCATCTACTTTGTTGTTGCAAGTTTTACGTGGCTGCTACGGGATTCTAGCAAGAACCGTTCTTACCTACGAATCAAAAACCACAACGCGGTATAGTGATTGCTTTTTGATCTTCAGAAAGAACCCTGTTCATTGAATCCGATTAAACTAAAGTTGGAGAAACTGACACCCACTAGCCACCTATGTGTGAAGCACGTCGGTAGAACTAGTCTCGCGTAAGCGTACGCGTAATGTCGGTTTGAGCCGCTTCATCCAACGATACCGCCGAATCAAGAATCAACTAGTGACGGCAAGCAATATGTATATACCCACGCCCACAACTCCTTTGTGTTCTACTTGTGCATATAACATCTACGCATAGACCTGGCTCTGATACCACTGTTCGGGAATGCAGTATTTGAAAAAATTTCCTACGATCATGCAAGATCTATCTAGGAATGCATAGCAACAAGAGGGGAGAGTGTGCCTACGTACCCTCATAGACTGAAAGCGGAAGCGTTAAGTAACGCGGTTGATGTAGTGGAACGTCTTCGCTATCCAACCAATCAAGTACCGAACGCACGGCACCTCCGTGATCTGCACACGTTCAGCTCGGTGATGTCCCTCGAACTCTAGATCCAGCTGAGACCGAGGGAGAGTTTCGTCAGCACGACAGCATGTTGACGGTGATGATGAAGTTACCGACGCAGGGCTTAGCCTAAGCACTACTACGATATGACCGAGGTGCAAATCTGTTGAGGGGGGCACCGCACACGGATAAACAATCAACTTATGTGTCTATGGGGTGCCCCCTCCCTCGTATATAAAGGAGTGGATGAGAGGGAGTGCCGGCCCTCTATGGCATGCCCCGAGGGGGGAGTCCTACTCCCGGTGGGACATCACCTTGTTGGAGTAGGAGAGAAAGGAAGGGGGAGAGAGAGAGGGAAGGAAAGGGGAGGGGCGCCCCCCACCCAATTCAGATTAGGCTTGGGAGGCCTCCACCTTGTCCTCCTCCTCCTCTCTCCCACTAAGGCCCAATAAGGCCCATATACTCCCCAGGGGGTTCCGGTAACCTCCCGGTACTCCGGTAAATGCCCGAACTCACCCGGAACCATTCCGATGTCTAAACATAGCCTTCCAATATATTGATCTTTATGTATCGACCATTTCGAGACTCCTCGTCATGTCCGTGATCATATGCGGGACTAAGAACTACCTTTGGTACATCAAAACACATAAACTCATAATATCGATCGTCACCGAGTGTTAAGCGTGCGGACCCTACGGGTTCGAGAACTATGGAGACATGACTGAGACTCATCTCTGGTCAATAACCAACAGCGGAACCTGGATGCTCATATTGGTCTCTACATATTCTACGAAGATCTTTATCGGTCAAACTGCATAACAACATACGTTGTTCCCTTTGTCATCGGTATGTTACTTACCCGAGATTCGATCATCGGTATCTCAATACCTAGTTCAATCTCGTTACAAGCAAGTCTCTTTACTCATTCCGTAATGCAACATACCGCAACTAACTCATTAGTTACATTGCTTGCAAGTCTTATAGTGATGTGTATTACCGAGAGGGCCCAGAGATACCTCTCCGATACACGTAGTGACAAATCCTAATATTGATCTATTCCAACTCAACAAACACCATCAGAGACACATGTAGAGCATCCTTATAATCACCGAGTTACATTGTGACGTTTGATAGCACACTAAGTGTTCCTACGGTACTCAGGAGTTGCATAATCTCATTGTCATAGGAACATGTGTAAGTTATGAAGAAAGCAATAGCAACAAACTAAAATGCTAAGGACAAAAGATTGGCTCAAGCTCAAAGCATAAGACTCTTCATTTTACTTTTAGTGATCCAAGATCACATTGAGTCCTTAGGACAAGCCAATAGTATTAAAAGGAGGTGATGTGTTGCTTAATGAGTTACTTGCTCAAAATGTTTAGTGATATGCTCCAAAAACCCTCAACTACTTTCTCATATCCACATATGTCCCAAACCAAAAGTCAAACTCGGCCCCACCGAAATCTTCTATCCGACGCCACCGAGTTCACTTGACATAGCCATTGCCAGAAACCCTAGTCACTTCGGTCTCACCGATAGGGATCTCGGTCTCCCCGAGATGGGGGATTGCAAACTCTCTGTTTCCCTTCGTAATGTTTTGGTCTAACCAAGATGAGCGATCGGTCCCACCGAGATTGCAATGCAAACTCTCTATTTCCCCATTGCAACGTTTCGGTCTAACCGAGATGAGAGAATGGGTCCCACTGAGTTTGCCTGACCAACTCTCTATTTGTCTACTACCAAAATCCGTCCCACCGAGTTTGTGTAATCGCTCTGACCGAAATTATGTTATGCCCTAACCCTAATGAAATCGGTCCCACCGAGTTGACATGTTGGTCCCACCGAAATGCCTAATGGTCACATTATGAACCAATTCGGTCTAACCGAATTTTACGATTCGGTCCCACCGACTTTGGTGATTTGTGCGTAACAGTTAGATTTTATGTGGAGGCTATATATACCCCTCCACCCACTCTTCATTCATGGAGAGAGCCATCAAAATATGCCTAAACTTCCAACATACATTTTCTGAGAGAGAACCACCTACACTCATGTTGAGGTCAAGATATTCCATTCTAACCACATAAATCTTGATTTCTAGCCCTCCCCAAGTTGCTTTCCACTCAAATCATCTTTCTACCAAATCCAATCATATGAGAGAGATTTGAGTGTTGGGGAGACTATCATTTGAAGCACAAGAGCAAGGAGTTCATCATCAGCACACCATATATTACCTTTTGGAGAGTGGTGTCTCCTAGATTGGTTACGTGTCACTTGGGAGCCTCCGTCAAGATTATGGAGTTGAACCAAGGAGTTTGTACAGGCAAGGAGATCGCCTACTTCATGAAGATCTACCCTAGTGAGGCAAGTCCTTCCTGCGCGATGGCCATGGTGGGATAGACAAGGTTGCTTCTTCGTGGACCCTTCATGGGTGGAGCCCTCCGTGGACTCGCGCAACCATTACCCTTCATGAGTTGAAGTCTCCATCAACATGGATATATGATAGGACCACCTATCGGAATCACGCCAAAATCTCCGTGTCTACATTGCGTTTGCTCCCTCCAAACTCATCCCTTTACCTTCATATGCAATTTTTTTACATTCCGCTGCTATACTCTTAGAATTGCATGTGTAGGTTGATTACTTGATTTGTGCTAAGTTGCTAAAATCTGCCAAGACTTAAAATTGGGAAAAGGCTAGATTTTTATTTGGTCAACTAGTCTAATCACCCCCCCTCTAGACATACCTTCGATCCTACAAGTGGTATTAGAGCTTTGTTCTCCATTTGTTTTGATTTCCATAGCTTTTGGCAATCATAGCCTTGGTCTCACAACCTAGGAGAGTATGGCGTCTAGTGAGGGAAATTACCATCGTAGAGGTCCTTGCTTTGATGGTACTAATTTTTCTAGTTGGAAGCATAAGATGAAAATGCATATTCTTAGACATAACCCCGCTGTTTGGGCTATTGTGTGTATTGGCTTGCAAGTTGAATTCTTTGATGGGAGAGAACCGAACTGTGAAGCTACCGTGGAAGAGTTGAAGATGTTGTAATACAATGTTCAAGCTTGTGATGTATGACTACAACTCCAAGGATTCCTATCAAGATGGTGTGGATCCCTAAGAAGAAGAACTAAGAAGTTCTTGAGGGTGACTCCGCAAACATACTTCACTCTTATGATCTTGGCAAGGACAAGTGCAGACAATTTCCATATCTTGCACTAGTTCAAGGAGTCACAAACCCTCTTGTTGGTAGGACAAGGGACAAGGTAACCTAATGCTTTCATGGACATCATCCTATGTCACCATCACTCTATGTCTATGGATATCCTTGTTTGTTCCTTGTGGGACTAACTCATGTAGGTATTGAAAGTGCAACTCACTCAAAAAGATTGCTCCGAATGATCTACATCAACATTGAGCATCTACATCTTCAACACCTACATGAAGTCATCATCGACAAAACCCAAGGTTAGTTCATCCCTCTTAGGAGGGATATCACATCTAGGAGGAGCTTTACTCTAATCAATTGAGCTAAAGCAACTCTAACGATGTGAGCACAACAATGCTTTGTGTAAAAGTGGCAACCCCACTTGTGCTTAAACGATGAGTATGACCTATGATCAAATGTTCTCATTTGACTCCTAAGTCAATATACTCATATATAGATGACCTAGTCATCGCCAAATTGCTTGATAGATGCTAGAGTGATTGTGCATGCTTCGTCACATATTTCATTTGTATTTTTATTGTGTGATCATGTTGGATGCATATTTTACTCATTCGAGGACATCCATTTGTTGCTTTGATTGTTTGGCTTTTTCTCCTTTGCCAAATGGATGGAAAAGAATGCCTAATAACTCCCTCTAGCTATCTATGCTTTTCTCTTCTCAAAATCTGTTCATGCTACATCACAAAGTTTGATCAAGCCAGATTCGAACCACTATGTGTGAGGAGCACTTGGAGTCCCTGATTCGTCATAGACTTAAACTTCCAAAACCTCTTTGTGCATTTCGGTATGACTGAGTCATCCATTTCGGTCACACCGAGATCACTAAGTTGATCTAGGTTTTCAATCTCGGTGCAACCGATTAGAACTTTTTGGTCACACTGAGTTGCAGCAACCGCTTGCGATTCTGAATCTTGGTGCCACCGAGTTGTTCCACTCGGTCACACCAACAGGGTCAGGATATATAAACCCACGGGTGAGATTTTGGAAATTTCTTCGAAACCTCTCAGCCCGCACGTATCCTGCTCTGCCGCCTCGGGTCTCCGGATCGTCCTCTCGCCGCCCGCGACCTCCCGCCACTGGTTTCCATCGCCGTCAATGGATTTCTACCCCTCCGTTGCTGCCGTAGTGAACTCCGCCGAATTAGGGTACGAGTATGATCCTTTGTGCTATTCTTTTAACTCCGATTCGTAGCACATTACTTTGCCATGATCATGACCACGTATGCAATCAATCTATCCACTGAAAACATCCTTTATATTAGATTGCATTTGAAAATTTAGGGTTAGGTCTTCGCCGAACTCATCTCGGACCGACCGAATTGTAGAAATCGGTCTGACCGATTTGGCTTAGGCCATTGCAGTTGCACTTTCGGTCTGACCGAAAACTGCAAATCAGTGTGACCGAGTTTGATTCTTTGTGAAACCCTAGCAGTCTCGGTGCCACCGAAATGTGACCCGGTGTGACCGAGTTCACTAGTTTAGGTTCCAAAAGCTGCTTCGGTATCACCGAGTTTACAAATCGGTAGCTCCGAAATGCTTTTTGTGAAGAACTAAAACTAAGTTTTTAAGTCACGTTTTTGCTAAAACTCTGCACTTTGTGATGCTCATCGACTCTACATCATCTATATCTATTGACAGGGTCTTCTGTCAGTAAGTTTGCAGAGATGTCAGATCAAAGCGAAAGCCAAAACAAGTCAGAGGAACAGGTGAAATTGAGTGAGGGCACTAGTCCCTCTAGCACTTTTGATGATGGCAGCAGGAGCACACCAAGCAACTTGCCCAAGGCAGCCACTAGGTCAAGGAAGAAGAAAACCTCAGATTTCTGAAGATGAGGAGTATGTGGCTGTTGAGGAGGAAGTCAGCTCCAAGAAGAAGGTGCTGAAGAAGGAATATGGCATAGCTGCATCAACTAAGCCGAGCTTGCACAAGAAGGCTCCTGCCAAGAGGGTGCCAACCTTAAAGGTGAGAGCCTCAACTACTGAAACCTCCAAGCCAGCTGAAGAGGTTGTTGGAGAAGGAATGAAGAGGAAGGAAAGGGTCAAGAAGACCACTGCCAGAGCGCTTGGTAGATCCTCCATTATGAGAGATCCAGAAGAATAGGAGGAGGAAGAGGATGCTGCACCAGCTCCCATGTCTCAGAAGCTTATGGGAGATGCAATTAAGTCAGGGGTTGTTCCATCTAAGCCCAAATCTGCTCCCAAGGCTGCTTCTCAGAAACCCCCAAAACCCAAGAGGAACACCAGGAGTATACCTGCTGAGGAGAAGAACAAGGCCCAAGTGGCTGAAGCTGAAGAAGAGGAAGATGATTCTCATGTTTTGAGGAAGTTGAAGCCCAAAATTCCTGACCACAATGATGCTCATCCAGTCGCTAAGGACATGCACATCAGGAAAGATGCAGGACTGAGATTGTGGAGACAGTCTGATCCCTATGCTGTTAGGAGGAGGACTACAGTTTACTACAGGTTCCATACAAAGGAACAACCAAACTTCTATGAGACAATTTTGCTTGACAAGAAGCCCATTGTGTGTGGCATGAAATGGGTCGATTGGGAATACATCCAGGAGAATGAAGATCACTTCCCAGGAGTATATGACAGCTTTAAGGCATGTGGAGTAGATGAATTCATTGGACAAAAGCTCACCAAATGGAATGCTGAGCTGATCATGCAGTTTTACTCCACCGCCCACTTCTATCCAGATGGAAGGATAGTATGGAAGTCTGAAGGTACCAGGTACCAGTCCACAGTTGAAGAATGGGCCAAGCTAATCAATGCCCCCGAAGAACATGAAGATGACTTGGATGTGTATGCCACCAATAAGAAAGACAACAACTCCATGGCAAACATGTACAAAGAGATCCCTGATAAGGCTTTGGAAACACACAATCTTGGATCTGTACACTTCTTGTAGTTTGGTCTGCCTACCATTAACTGTATCTTAAGGCACACGTTGCTACCCAAGTCAGGAGAACACTAGATGATCAGAAGACACTCCATCAACATGCTGCAAATCTTTGATGTTCCTCAGAAGTTCAAAGTTATGAGTTTGATTGTAGAAATGATTAAGAGGACTGCTGCTGATCAAAAGAGGAGTTGTGGGTATGCTCCGCATATTCAGGAGGTCATCAATTCTAAGATGGGCACAAGAATTTATTTGCTGGACAAGGAGCATCTACCCTTACATCCTGAATTTATAGACAACACTATTGTGATGAATGAGGAGGAACCTTCATCAGCTCAAGTCCAGGGGAAGAGAGCCACGACAAAGTTTGAGAAAGCTGCCAAGATGCCCAGTGTTGAAGAAGCATCTCAAGTTTTCCTGAAGAGTAAGCAAGATCATTTAGGTTATCTGATTCAAGATACACTTAGGGTTGAGAAGGGCTTGGCCACCCTGACTCAGAATTAGGAGAGCCTGGAGAGGATTGTGGAGACAAAATTCTATGATCTTGATCTGAAGGTGACTGAGATTCAGAATGCAGTTGAGCAGCCTCAGGAGGAAGCAAAGGAGAGGAGAGGAAAGGCAACTACTGATGCTTTTCAGTGTGTGCCACGAGGTCCAAGATCTGTTGTAGTGACAGTTTCAGATGTTAGAGCTACAATGTCAGCACCAGCAGCTACAGCCCCAGTGCCACCTCCAGCACCCACTCCACCTCCACTAGCTCCAACTACATTATCGGAAGCCTTCGTCCTTGGAGTTCTCTCTACACCACCTCCCAAAGACCAAGCCGGAGAGACTTATAGCACTATGCATTTTCGAACTTTTTGGTAACTTGTTGTCAAAGGGGGAGAAATATGTATAGATCGTAGGCTTCGAGAAAGAGTGTCTTGCTTTTTATCTCTCTTGCCTTTGGTTGAACTTTTTTAGTGTGTGCTTGTGTGAGATACTTTATGTCCTTATGTCCTTGTGAGATACTTATGTGATCATGTGGTTAATCATTTGCTACCTTAGTGCTTGTTGAGTGATGGTATCTTTTATATTGGTGACGAGTGCATGCTATTAATTTCTATCATTTTGAACGCTCCACCAAAATGTATGTGACATGGAAGAGTAACCCATGAACCTAATCGATTGTGCATTTGCATTCAAAAGCAAATTTTAAATAATGCACAAATTTAGGGGGGGGGCTGTTGCTTATCACATACTTCTCAAAGCGACGATGTTTTTCAATCTTATTATCATTTGTTGAAGCTTTGATCTATATGTTGTCATCGATTACCAAAAAGGGGGAGATTGAAAGTGCAACTATCCCTGGGTGGTTTTGGTAATTCCTAACAACATATAGCTCATTGAGCTATTGCTATTTGAAGATAAATATTTCAGGAAAGCTCAATGATTGGCATGGCATGGATTAGAAAGTGGACCCCACAAAATGATAAGGGAAAAAGATTGGCTCAAGCTCAAAGCACAAGACTCTTCATTTTACTTTTAGCAATCCAAGATCATATTGAGTCCTTAGGAAAAGCCAATACTATTAAAAGGGGGTGAGATGTTGCTTAATGAGTTACTTGCTCAAAATTCTTAGTGATATGCTCCAAAAACCCTCAACTACTTTCTCATATCCACATATGTCCCAAACCGAAAGTTAAACTCGGCCCCACCGAAATCTTCTATCCGGCCCCACCGAGTTCACTTGACATAGCCACTGCCAGAAACCCTAGTCACTTCGGTCTCACCGATAGGGATCTCGGTCTCCCCGAGATGGGATTGCAAACTCTCTGTTTCCCTTTGTAATGTTTCAATCTAACCGAGATGAGTGATCGATCCCACTGAGATTGCAATGCAAACTCTCTGTTTCCCCTTCGTAACGTTTCGGTCTAACCGTGATGAGCGAATCGGTCCCACCGAGTTTGCCTGACCAACTCTCTGTTGTCTCTTACCAAAATTGGTCCCACCGAGTTTGTGTAATCGGTCTCACCGAGATTACGTTATACCCTAACCCTAATGGAATATGTCCCACCCAGTTGACATGTCGGTCCCACCGAAATGTCTAACGGTCACATTATGAACCAAATCAGTCTTACCGAGTTTTACGATTCGGTCCCACCGAGTTTGGTGATTTGTGTGTAACGGTTAGATTTTGTGTGGAGGCTATGTATACCCCTCCACCACTCTTCATTCATGGAGAGAGCCATCAGAATATGCCTACACTTCCAACATACATTTTCTGAGAAAGAACCACCTACACTTGTGTTGAGGTCAAGATATTCCATTCAAACCATGATCTCTAGGCTTCCCCATGTTTCTTTCCACTCAAATCATCTTTCTACCAAATCCAATCCTATGAGAGAGAGTTGACTGTTGGGGAGACTATCATTTGAAGCACAAGAGCAAGGAGTTCATTATCAACACACCATCTATTACCTTTTGGAGAGTGGTGTCTCCTAGATTGGTTTGGTGTTACTTGGGAGCCTGCGTCAAGATTCTGGAGTTGAACCAAGGAGTTTGTACGGGCAAGGAGATCGCCTACTTCGTGAAGATCTACCCTAGTGAGGCAAGTCCTTTGTGGGCGATGGCCATGGTGGGATAGACAAGGTTGCTTCTTCATGGACCCTTCGTGGGTGGAGCCCTCCATGGACTCGTGCAACCGTTACCCTTAGTGGGTTTGAAGTCTCCATCAACGTGGATGTACGATAGCACCACCTACCGAAACTATGCCAAACTCTCGATGTCTACATTGCGTTTGCTCCCTCGAAACTCCTCCCTTTACCTTCATATGCAATTGTTTTACATTCCGCTGCTATACTCTTAGAATTGCATGTGTAGGTTGATTACTTGATTTGTGCTCGGTTGCTAAAATCTGCCAAGACTTAAAATTGGGAAAAGCCTAGATTTTTATTTGCTCAAGTAGTCTAATCACCCCCCTCTAGACATACTTTCGATCCTACAGCATGGGAACACTTTTCCCAGATTGTACTCGGCTGTTCGGCGTGGTTTGACTCCACACGCATTTGTTGTTCTTTCTAGGTGCTTTCCATGGCGCAGTATTTGCGAACCAGGTCTAATAATTTGGTGAAGCTCTGTACATGATGACTGGCGAAGGCGTTCAAGACTCCTTCGTCCCGGAAATTAAACAAAAAAAGCTGATATTGCTTCTTGATCGTAGCAATATATCATTTTGTTTTTAACCAGCAAGAATGTAGCCCAATAGTGATGGACTGATCCTCCAGGTTGCTGCTTAACGTGTACCAGGTCCCATCCCGATTCTAGGGAATATTCCTCGTGGGTGGTGGGTGGGAAAAAATTGGGTGTTCCAGCCGATGGCATATTCAGAGCTTTGGGGGCAACGCAGGACGATTATAAGTGTTCGACATCCCAAATTTGGATTCCTCATTGTTCAGGCCAGATGGTGAAGATTCGAGATCGCATTGCTGATCGGGGTCTAGGGCCTTCTTTGGGGTGGGAGTCGGATCACTGGCTCGAGTCCCGAGCAAGGCCACCGCCAATTGGGATATAGCTTGTTTCTATTTCGATGACCGTGCTCCCTCAGTCACTTCCTCAATAGTGGCAACAAGGTCGGTGATGGGCGGTATGGAGATTTCCCTATCATTGGCCTCAGCCCAACCTGGTCATAAACAGAGGACTGGCCGTCGAAGTCTCCCATGGCACGAATTCGGACTAGTGCACTGTTTAGCGATGAAAGATCTGTAGGATCCTTCCTCCTTGAGTATTCGGGGTAAACCTTCAGAATGGGTTCTCGGGCTGCATTTGCCGAAGACATACCATGGCTCGAAGCCGTATCCGGAGTAAGGAAAGTGGGTCCGGCCAGGCGTGACTCCTGGTTACCAGATGTCAATGCCGTGTAACGGCGTGAAGCCAGGTCTGTGGTAGAGAGGGCGAGACTAACCAAGGTTGACTCTGGGTATTTGGACACGTCAATCATATTAGGGTCTGAAACTGAGCGTGAGGCGAGAGCTGATCCGGAGGCCGGATCAGCGAGTGGCCTCAAAGCGGATGACCCTGGGACCTCGAGCGCCCCGGGCGAAGTTGAGAAGTTAGTGAGGACCAGATCGCGCCGAGTGTCAGTGACATACTCTAGGCCGCCGAACCTGATCTGATGCTCAGGAGCGAAGTTGTCGATCGGGTTGAGATGCCCAGTCGAGTCGGCGCATGAGATGACGCTGCCAAACCCAAACAGTTGTTGTTGCAGCTTGAAGCTACATCGGTATTTCCCCAAAGAGGAAGGGATGATGCAACACATAGATGGTAGGTATTTCCCTCAGTGATGAAACCAAGGTTATCACACTAGTAGGAGAACCAAGCAACAATACGGAAACGACACCTGCACACAAAAAACCAATACTCACAACCCCGGCATGTAAAAGGGGTTGTCAATCCCTTTCGGGTAACGGCGCAAGAAATTGGCAAACGGACATGAATAAATTGTAGTAGATTGATAGATCAAACGCTAAATAAAATAAATTGCAGCAAGGTATTTATGTATTTTTGGTTTCATAGATCTAAAAATAAAAGGCAAATAAAATAGATCGCAAAGGCAAATAATATGAGAAAGAGATCAGGGGGCCGCTGGTTTCACTAGTGGCTTCTCTCGAGAAAAACAGCAAACGGTGTGTAAAAAAATTACTGTTGGGCAGTTGATAGAACTTCAAATAATCATGACGATATCCAGGTGTCGGTGTCAAAACCGGCGGATCTCGAGTAGGGGGTCCCGAACTGTGCGTCTAGGATCGATGGTAACATGAGTCGGGGGACACGAAGTTTACCCAGGTTCGGGCCCTCTCTATGGAGGTAATACCCGACTTCATGCTTGATTGATCTTGATGAATATGAGTATTATAAGAGTTGATCTACCATGAGATCGTAATGGCTAAACCCTAGAAGCCTAGCCTATGTGGGTATGGTAATGAGTATTTGTATCTGTCCTTTCCGGACTATTCCCTTCGGTTTATATAGACACCGAGGGGATCTAGGGTTTACGTGGAGTCGGTTACATAAGAAGGAATCTTCGGTGTCCAAGCTTGCCTTCCACGCCAAGTAGAGCCGAATCCAGACATGGTGTAGTCTTCGGCCTTCATGTCTTAACAGCCCATCAGTCCGGCCCATGGATAAGAGGCCAAACGCCCGAGGCCCCCTTAGTCCAGGACTCCATCAGTAGCCCCCGAACCAGTCTTTAATAGCGAGGTGCTTGGCACATATATTGTCTTCGGCATTGCAAGGCAGGTTCCCCCTTCAATGATCTCCAAGTAATGTATTCGGCCATTAATCCAATGTCGCCTCCTTAGCTTCTGCGCATTGAATAATCTTTATCCTCCACGTGTCGAGTGAATGTGGAAAGTCCGGGTATTTTTGCGAATAACACCCCATCCATGCGAGGAAGAGCGCCTATTGAAAGAGATTGGATCCCTGATACATTCAGTGCTACGCAGAAGAAATCCCCAGAGACCGCTTAGGAGAAACCATTCCAGCATGGCTAGTGCTCCCAGCACCTCCGCTCGTCCCGGCCCAGAGAAAGGTGAATGGGAGAGGTGTTCCGTGTCTCATAGCTGATTGACGAAGTTGCAAATGCAGGGATTCCTTCCCCATGCAGATCTAATCCCTGTTTGATCGGGGCTAGCTTTCTTCAATGAGGGGACTCAGGCAGAGGACTTCCCCAATCCGTCCGGGGGAGATCGAGTGTGTTTTGTCCCCTACCTGCTAAGAGGCGTTGGATTTCCAATCCATCCGTTCCTCCGAGGGCTTCTGCAATACTACGGCCTCCAGCTACACAACTTCACTCCGGCCTCTATTCTGCACTTTGCGGGTTACGTCACTTTATGTGAACTTTCCCTGGGCGTCGAGGCTCATTTTGAATTGTGGAGGAAGTTGTTCTGTCTCGTCCCGCGCAATCATGAATGGTCAACATTTGAAGTGGGCGGAGCCGAAGTATGGCGCGTCGTCGATACCGGATATCCATCCGGCACACCAAGGAAGGCACCCGATGAATGGCCCTCTAAATAGTTTTATATAGAGGACGTTGAGCTTCCCGACCCGATTTGAAAGGGTCTTCCTGAATTTGCGCGCATCCCGCTGCAGAAACGCCACAGTTGGCGCCCCGGAGTCTTGAAGAGGAAGATGGCATGGAGGTTCGTCAACTGATGAGCAGGATAAACGAGCTCACTCAGTCCGGACTCACAGTAATCGAGGTTATGGCGATTTCCATAGTGCGAGGGGTTCAGCCGCTCTAATACAGAGGGCTTCCAATGTGGCACTACAATGGGGAGGACGGCACCTCTCGCTCTAGCCGGAAAGATCCGGATACCCCTGCCGCTTTGGCTAAGATATAAGCCGAACTGTTCAAAGGGGAGGAAAAGGAATTTCTCCGCATTAAATTTCGGGATGGGTATTCTATGTATAACCCTCTCAGCTGGGTAAGGCCTGACCCCTCTGTTTTTACTCCTTCCATCTCCAAATTGCCTTTGATAAACTTATAGCTTGTTTGCTTATGACAACACTTGCGAAAGGTCACCGAGGGATTTTGTAGTCCCGCCCCACAGCCGGAGGACCACAACCGGGAGCTCGATCCTGGGTTCGAAGAGGATCCGGAAATATTTGTGGTGCTTGTGGAGGGGGTGTTTTACCAGACGATCTACGATGGCACAGAAGTTGCCATCATCACCGATTACCCTGGTCTTCTTCCAGCTTCACACGTAAGTGATCCGAACACCCCTTATTCAAAAGAGATCTCTCCTTCCACTTTACCCACCACACTATCTTGTGCTCAAAAGGGGAAGGGTTCGGCGCGCCGTACTACTCCAAGGGTACCTCCGAAGAGAGCGTCCCCCACTCCGGGCGAGCCTTCCAAGAGGAAAGCAAATGAAGATACGGCCATGCCGTCATCGAAGAGGTATGAATTCGCCAACCTGCACCTGAGCAGTCACGTCCAACCGTGACCTTCCTGTTATCCATGTGTCAGGAGAAAGATGTGCCGGACCGTATTTGGAGGTTCGAGCGGCCGTACTTCCCGCAGCCAGGTTTCAAATCCTGCCATGAAGACGGGGGCTGATGCACAGGCGCAGCCGGCCTGTTCTTTCGAGAACTTTTACAAGACCCCTGGCTTTTCAGAAGACGGAGGAGGAGACGAACAAGGGGTTGATAACCCACAAGTATAGGGATCGCAACAGTTTTCGAGGGTAGAGTATTCAAACCAAATTTATTGATTCGACACAAGGGGAGCCAAAGAATATTCTCAAGTACTGGCAGCTGAGTTGTCAATTCAACCACACCTGGAAACTTAGTATCTGCAGCAAAGTGTTTAGTAGCAAAGTAATATGATAGTAGTGGTAACGGTAGCAAAAGTAATATTTTTGGCGTTTTGTAGTGATGATAACAATAGCAACGGAAAAGTAAATAAGTGAAGAACAATATATGGAAAGCTCGTAGGCAATGGATCGGTGATAGAGAATTATGCCGGATGCGGTTCATCATGTAACAGTCATAACCTAGGGTGACAAAGAACTAGCTCCAATTCATCAATGTAATGTAGGCATGTATTTCGATTATAGTCATACGTGCTTATGGAAAAGAACTTGCATGACATCTTTTGTCCTACCCTCCCGTGGTAGCGGGGTCCTAGCGGAAACTAAGGGATATTAAGGCCTCCTTTTAATAGATTACCGGACCAAAGCATTAACACATAGTAAATACATGAACTCCTCAAACTACGGGCATCACCGGAAGTGGTCCCGATTATTGTCACTTCGGGGTTGCCGGATCATAACACATACTAGGTGACTATAGACTTGCAAGATAGGATCAAGAACTCTCATATATTGATGAAAACATAATAGGTTCAGATCTGAAATCATGGCACTCGGGCCCTAGTGACAAGCATTAAGCATAGCAAAGTCATAGCAACATCAATCTCAGAACATAGTGGATACTAGGGATCAAATCCTAACAAAACTAACTCGATTACATGACAAATCTCATCCAACCCGTCACCATCCAGCAAGCCTGCGATGGAATTACTCATGCACGGCGGTGAGCATCATGAAATTGGTGATGGAGGATGGTTGATGATGATGATGGCGATAGATTCCCCTCTCCGGAGCCCCGAACGGACTCCAGACCAGCCCTCCCGAGAGAGTTTAGGGCTTGGAGGCGGCTCCTTATCGTAAAACGCGATGAATCCTTCTCCCTGATTTTTTCTCCCCGAAAGTGAATATATGGAGTTGGAGTTGAGGTCGGTGGAGCTCCAGGGGGCCCATGAGGCAAGGGGGCGTGCCCAGGGGGGCAGGCGCGCCCCACCCTCGTGGCTAGGGTGTGGCCCCCTGGCCTTGATTCTTTGCTAGTATTTTTTATTATTTCCAAAAATTATCTCCGTGGAGTTTCAGGTCATTCCGAGAACTTTTGTTTCTGCACATAAATAACACCATGGCAATTCTGCTGAAAATAGCGTCAGTCCGGGTTAGTTCCATTCAAATCATGCAAGTTGGAGTGCAAAACAAGGCCAAAGAGTTTGGAAAAGTATATACAACGGAGACATATCAACTCCCACAAGCTTAAACCTTTGCATGATTTGAATAAACATTGTAGTTTTAGAGTTTGACAAACTTCAAATAAACATTCAAGCAATTCAGTTGACAAACTAAAAGTGATAAAGAAAAACTTTTACAAACTTTGTTTGCTCTTGTTGTTGTAAATATGTAAAGCCAACATTCAAGTTTTCAGCAAAGATTATGAACTAACCATATTCACAATAACTCTTAGGTCTCATGTTTACTCATATCAATGACATAATCAACTAGCGAGCAATAATAATAAATCTCGGATGACAACACTTTCTCAAAACAATCATAATATGATATAACAAGATGGTATCTCGCTAGCCCTTTCTGAGACAGCAAAACATAAATGCAGAGCACCTTTAAAGATCAAGGACTGACTAGATATTGTAATTCATGGTAAAAGAGATCCAGTCAAGTCATACTCAATGTAAACTAACAGTATTGGATGCAAATGGCAGTGGTGCAAATGGCAGCGTCAGTTCGGGTCAGTTCCATTCAAATCATGCAAGTTAGAGTCCAAAACAAGGGCAAAAGTGTTTGTAAAAGTAGATACGACGGAGACGTACCAGGGGTTTAGCGCTAGGTGTAGAATCTCCGTAGTCTGGCTGCATTCTAGGGGTTCGGCTCGAGGCGATTGTCTGATGCATCGCGAAGACGGTATGCTCCTCCAGTGAGAACTTCGTCAATTATGAAGGGACCATCCCATTTGGGCTTGAGTTTGTCCTTTTTCTTCTCTGGGAGGCGTAGAACGAGTTCGCCAACATTGTAAGTCTTGGCCCATACTTCTCTACTTTGATATCTTCGAGCCTGCTGTTGGTAAACTGCTGAACGGGCTTTTGCGACATTGCCTTCCTCCTCCAGGGCATCTAGGCTGTCCTGCTGATCGAGCTCGGCTTCTCTCTCTTCGTACATACGCACTCTAGGTGAGTCGTGAATAATATCGCAGGGCAATATGGCCTCTGCACCATACACCATGAAGAAAGGTGTGTACCCGGCACTACGGTTGGGCATGGTCCATAGCCCCCAGAGTATGGAGTCGAGCTCCTCAAGCCAGTGCTTGTCTGATTCTTTCAAAGACCGCACTAGTCTAGGCTTGAGGCCGCTCATAATAAGACCGTTAGCGTGTTCGACTTGACCGTTGGTTTGTGGGTGGTAGACGGAGGTGTAATCTAGTTTAATGCCCAGATTATTACACCAGGTTTTTACCTCGTCGTCTGTGAAATTGGAGCCGTTGTCAGCAATGATGCTGTGTGGGACACCATAACGGTGCACAACATCGGATATGAAGTCTATTACCGGGACGGACTCAGCTGTATTGACCGGTTTAGCCTCTGTCCACTTAGTGAATTTGTCCACCATAACCTGCAGATATTTTTCTTGTGGCTTCCCTCTTTAAGGGGTCCAACCATGTCGAGTCCCCGGACTGCGAAAGGCCAAGTGATGCGGATTGTTTGTAGGGCAGTGGGGGGCATATGGCTTTGATTGGCAAAGAGTTGGCATCTGACGCAACGTTGGACAAGGTCCTGTGCATCCGCTCGGGCCGCCGACCAATAAAACCCTATACGGAAGGCCTTGCTAACAAGGGCCTGAGCCACGGCATGGTGGCCTCCGAGTCCGGCATGAATTTCAGCCAAGAGCTATCGCCCCTCTTCCTCGGATATACATCGTTGAAGGACTCCGGTGGCGCTTTTCTTGTAGAGCTCTTCATCATGAACCTTGTAGGCCTTTGAGCGCCAGACAAGGCGGCGGGCCTCATTCTGGTCCTCAAGAAGCTCCTTCCTATTAAGGTAGGCCAGGAAGGGTTCGGTCCATGGGGCAACAACTACCATGATGAGATGCGCCGACTGTGTTATGTCGGTGTTTCCAGGATCTGGAGTTATGTTTTGGTCCGGACTAGTATTGCCGTTTTCCCCCTGCCACACCACAGATGGATTAAAGAGCCTTTCCAGGAAGATATTAGGTGGGACGGGTCGCGCTTAGCGCCAATAAAAGCAAGAACATCTGCCGCTTGATTACTTTCTCGAGCCACATGATGGAACTCGAGCCCCTCGAACCAGGCCGACATTTTTATGGCTACGTTACGCTATGCTGCCATCTTTGGATCTTTAGCGTCAAAATCTCCATTTATTTGAGATATTGCAAGGTTTGAGTCCCCGCGCACTTCTAGGTGTTGTATGTCCATGGAGGCAGCCATCCGGAGACCATGCAATAAGGCCTCGTATTCGGCTGCATTATTGAAGTCTGTGTATAGTATTTGGAGAACGTACTGGACGACGTCTCCTGTAGGGGACGTTAAAACGACACTCGCTCCTAACCCTGCCAGCATTATGGAGCCGTCGAAGTGCATGACCCAATTGGAGTATGTGCCGTACTCTTTAGTGAGTTCAGCCTCTGTCCATTCGGCGATGAAGTCGGCTAGGACTTGGTATTTGATAGCTCGACGTGGTTTATATATAATGTCAAATGGCAGGAGCTCAATGGACCATTTGGCAATCGGGCCTGTAGCATCGCAGTTGTTTATAATGTCGTTGAGAGGTACTTTGGAGGCCACCATGATGGAACACTCCTGGAAGTAGTGACGGAGCTTTCGGGATGCCATGAAGACCGCGTATGCCATTTTTTGATAATGAGGGTACCGGGATTTGCATGGTGTAAGGACAGTAGATACATAGTATACTGGCTTCTAAAGCGGGAATTTGTGTCCGTCCTGTTCTCGTTCAACGACAATTACGGCGCTCACCACCTGATGTGTTGCCGATATGTATAATAACATCGGTTTGCGGGCGTTTGGTGCGGCCAGGATTGGATTGCTCGCAAGAAGGGTTTTTATTTCTTCCAGTCCGGCTGTTGCTGCGTCCGTCCACTCGAAGTGGTCGGTTCGTCGTAGAAGGCGATAGAGTGGCAGCGCCTTTTCTCCTAATCTGGAGAGAAAGCGGCTTAGAGATGCCACGCAACTGCAAGTTTTTTGAACTTGTTTAAGGCCTGTTGGCTTAGCCAATTGTGACAAAGCTCGGATTTTGGCTAGGTTTGCTTCGATTCCCCTATTGGAGACGATGAAGCCCAGCAGTTTTCCAGCGGGGACACCAAATACACATTTTTCCGGGTTGAGCTTGATGTCATATGCCCTGAGGTTGTCGAATGTAAGACGCAAGTCGTCTATTAGTGTTTCCACGTGCCTGGTTTTGATGATGACATCATCAACGTAAGCTTCTATTGTTTTGCCAATCTGTTTCTCCAGGCATGTTTGGATCATGCGTTGATATGTGGCGCCGGCGTTCTTGAGCCCATAGGGCATGGTATTGAAGAAGAATGGCCCGTATGGGGTAATAAATGTTGTTGCCGCTTGATCAGATTCCTTCAATTTGATTTGATGGTATCCGGGGTATGCATCAAGGAAACACAGTGAGTCGTGTCCTGCGGTGGCGTCAATGATTTGATCAATGCGGGGAAAGGGAAAAGGGTCCTTAGGGCATGCCTTGTTGAGATCCTTGAAATCGACACATAGGCGCCAGGATTTATCTTTCTTTGGTACCATTACCAGGTTTGCCAGCCAGTCCGGATGCTCTCTGATGAATCCGGCCTTAATGAGCTTGGTCAGCCCCTCCCCCATGGCTTGTCACTTAGGTTTGGAAAAGCGCCGGAGTGTTTGCTTGACTGATTTAAATCCCTTTAATATGTTGAGGCTATGTTCGGCCAACTTGCGTGGGATCCCTGGCATATCCGAAGGGTGCCAGGCAAATATGTCCTAGTTTTGGGGAAGGAATTCTCGTAGTGTGGCATCACCTGCTGGGTTCAGCTAAGCTCCGATGGATGCTGTCTTCTTGGGGTCCGTTGGGTGGACCTGGAATTTGGTTATTTCTTCTGCCGGTTTGAACGAGGTGGATTTGGGGCATTTTTCGAGGATCACATCGTCCCTGTCCATTGTGGAGTGTAGTGCGGTTAATTCTTCGGCCGCGAGGGCTCCGGATAGCGCCTCCAGGGCCAGGGATGCGGTTTTGTTTTCAGTGCGGAGTGCTATGTCCGGATCACTGATGAGAGTGATTATACCATTTGGTCCTGGCATTTTGAGCATCATATATCTGCTTGGAAGTGTGTAAAAGCATCCCGCCCCAATAGGGCATGATATCCGCTGCTGAAAGGGGCCAATTGAAAGGTTATTTCTTTGGACCGATAGTTCTCCGGCGATCCGAATACCACGTCAAGTGTGATTTTGCCTGCGCTCCGCGCCTCCCGACTAGGAATAATTCCCCGGAAGGTTGTGTAACTTTGTTTGATGCGGCTCCTGTCTATTTCCATTTTATGGAGTGTGTCCTCATAAATGAGATTTAATCCGCTGCCGCCGTCCATGAGGGCCTTTGTGAGTCGAAACCCATCCATGATGGGGCCGAGGACTAACGCGGCTGGTGCTCATACTGTTTTGTACTTTGGTTCGTCACCAGCGTTGAATGTTATATCCGTGTCATTCCATGGGTTTATTACAGCGATTTGGCAGACTTCGTTGAGCTCGCGAAGTGCCCTTTTGTGCTTGTTATTTGAAGCGAATGTCTCGAAGACTGTCAATACTCTTGGGTCGTTGTCTTCTGGGGGTGTTGTTCTGGGCGTCCTTGATAAGGATGTCCTCGCCGCTCTTGGCTACCTGTCGTAGTATCCAACATGCTCTAAGGCTGTGGGTTGCCACGGTATCTGTGGTTCTATGTATTTTGCATGGGCCATCGAGGCACCCTTCGAGAACGGTGTCGTGTCATACAGTGGCTTTGTGCTTTTTGACTGTTGGATTGGGCGTGCCACGAGGGTACGCCCCTTTCGCCTGTAGGGGAAGTTGGGTTGGGGCTGGTGGTTCCCAGCGAGCTGCCCAAGTTTCCTAGGCGCTTTCCATTGCACAGTATTTTTGTATGATGGTTGCTAAGTCAGGAAATTTTAGTATGTACTGGCGATTGATGACGTCGAGGATTCCTTCGTCCGAAGAATTTTTGCAGAACGCTGATATTGTGTCCTCGTCACGGCAATCTTTTACCTTGTCCTTGACAAGGAGGAATCTGACCCAAAAGGGGTGGACCTTCTCCTGAGATTGCTGTTTTATGCTCATGAGAGCCTCTATGTCTGGGTGGGTGGGTGGAATTAAATCCGAACCCCGACCTAACCGGTTGTCCGGAGTCGGACGACCTTCCAGACTAGACAGTCCGGGTTCCGTACTAGACAGTCCGGGTTCCGGAATATCTTCTGATTGTTCGGAACCGTCGTCCGATGCTATGTTCGGAGGGCTGGTTGCGTCCTTTCGTGGGTGAGTATCCGGCTCTTCATGAACGGCGACCCGAACAAATTCCGTCTTCAATATAGAAGAAGACTCGCCGTCCTGCTCCAGGACTACCGCGATCTGGTGGGTAACCATTGGAGTTTCGATTTCTCCCTGATCGATTTTAGGCCCGATCTGATCATAATCTGTGACAATTCCCAAAGCGGCGATGTGATCTAGGAGCTCGTTTAAGGACAAAAACTCAACCGGATCCATCTACTTGGAGTGCTCGGAGTTGATGCGAAGGGGATTTTCGATGGCCTGAGAGGTCATCATCGGCTCCACGGCCGAATGGGCGATCATAGTAAAGTCGCCCAGCCGGAGGGTTTAGCCCGAGGCCAAAACTACCCCTGCGGTAATGTTGTCTTTAATGACTAGGTGAGCAATCAAGCCTTTCATCGACAACATAGTGGAACTCTCAATGAAATCACCAATGTCGGTGTCAAAACCGGCGGATCTCGGGTAGGGGGTCCCGAACTGTGCGTCTAGGATCGATGGTAACAGGAGACGGGGGACACGATGTTTACCCTGGTTCGGGCCCTCTCTATGGAGGTAATACCCTACTTCCTGCTTGATTGATCTTGATGAATATGAGTATTACAAGAGTTGATCTACCACGAGATCGTAATGGCTAAACCCTAGAAGCCTAGCCTATATGGGTATGGTAATGATTATATGTATCTGTCCTTTCCGGACTATCCCCTTCGGTTTATATAGACACCGAGGGGATCTGGGGTTTACATGGAGTCGGTTACATCAGAAGGAATCTTCGGTCGCCAAGCTTGCCTTCCAAGCCAAGTAGAGTCCAATCCAGACACGATGCAGTCTTCGGCCTTCATGTCTTCACAGCCCATCAGTCCGGCCCATGGATAACAGGCCGGACGCCCGAGGACCCCTTAGTCCAGGACTCCCTCACCAGGCAATGATCATTATATGTGCATCACGTCCAAGATTAGTAGACTGACTCCTGCCTGCATCTACTACTATTACTCCACACATCGACCACTATCCATCAAGCATCTAGTGTATTAAGTTCATGGAGAAATGAAGTAATGCAATAAGAATGATGACATGATGTAGACAAGATCTATTTATGTAGAAATAGATCCCATCATTTTATCCTTAGTAGCAACGATACATACATGTTGGTTCCCCTTTTGTCACTGGGATCAAGCACCATAAGATTGAAGCCACAACAAAGCTCCTCTTCCCATTGCAAGACAAATCGATCAAGTTGGCCAAACAAAAACCAAATATCGGAGAAGAAATACGAGGCTATAAGCAATCATGCATATAAGAGATCAAACAAGATTCAAATAACTTTCATGGATAAAAAGAGATAGATCTGATCATAAACTCAAAGTTCATCGGATCCCAACAAACACACCGCAAAAGAATTACATCATATGTATCTCTTTAGAGACCATTGTATTGAGAATCAAACAAGAGAGAGGAAGCCATCTAGCTACTAACTACGGACCCGAAGGTCTACGAAGAACTACTCACGCATCATCGGAGAGGCACCAATGGATGTGGTGAACCCCTCCGTGTTGGTGTCTAGATTGGATCTGGTGGTTCTGGACTCTGCGGCGGCTGGAATTGATTTTCATGGACTCTCCTAGGGTTTATGGAATATTGGCGTATTTATAGAGTAAAGAGGCGGTCCGGGGGGCACCCGAGGTGGGCACAACCCTGAAGCGCTTAGGGTGTACTCCGAGGGGAGCACAACCCACCAGGGCGCGCCTGGGGGCCCAGGCGCGCCCTGGTGGGTTGTGCTCCCCTCGGAGTACCCCCTAGGCGCTTCTCCGACCCATTGGGTGTCTTTTGGTCCAAAAAAATCCACAAAATTTTCGCTGCATTTGGAGTCCGTTTGGTATTGATTACCTGCGATGTAAAAAACATGCAAAAAACTGCAACTGGCACTTGGTACTATGTCAAGTTAGTACCAAAAAATGATATAAAATGATTATAAAACCTCCAAGAATGATAATATAACAACGTGGAACAATAAAAAAATATAGATACGTTGGAGACATAATAGCATCCCCAAGCCTAATTCCTTCTCGTCCTCATGTAGGTAAATGATAAAAACAGAATTTTTGATGTGGAATGCTGCCTAACATGTCATCTCATATTCTTTTCTTTATAGCATGGACATTTGGACTTTTATATTGTTCAAAGCAATAGTCTAGGTGTAACATGATAACTTAAATACTCAAGCATATCAATAGGCAACCAAGTCTGTCAAAATATCAACGCTAAAATAAGTTATCCCTAGCCCATCTTGCTCAATCATTGATCCATTCATTAAACACACTCACATATTAACTACACCGAATGCTCAAGTACAATCATAGTGCCCCCTATTTGGTGCTTTGGAAGAGAAGATGGAGACTCAAATTCAAAAATAAAAATTGCATAAAGTAAAAGAAAGGCGTCACGGAGGGAAGTATGGATTTGTAGAGGTGCCAGATCTCAAAGCGGAAATTGAGAGATAACAACATTTTGACACGCATACTTTTCCCACCAACGAAAACGACTTAGAGTTCCCAACACTTTTCATGCTAGATATATCATAGGTGGTTCCCAACCAGAAGTTAAAGTTTATTCCTTTTCCCCCCATGCTTTCACTTTCCATGGCTAACCATATCCATGGGTGCCTTCCATACCAACACTTTTTCCAAGGAATTTATTATTTGACAACATAAAGTAAATTAATTTTTCATTTCGAGACTAGGCATCCCTAATACCTTTACCTTTCTCTCGTGCAATGACAAGTGAATAAACACTCATCATGAGATAACACATCTAGCATGGAAAATAGGAGCCACCCCTCACCGCCTCGCGAGCGGTACGAGCACACAAAAGAGAAATTTATTTTGAATATTAGAGATGGCACATACAAATTTTCTTAGAACGACAAAAGAATACCGTATATAGGTAGATATAGTGGACTCATGTGGCAAAACTGGTTTAAAGGGTTTTGGATGAACAAGTAGTGATCATACTTAGTGCAAAATGAAGGCTAGCAAAAGATTGAGAAGCGACCAACCAAGAAATGAATAATATCATAAGCAAGCATTAAGCATAATTAACACCAAATAATGCACCACAAGTAGGATATAATTTCATTGCATAACTATTGACTTTCATGCTTGCATAGGGAATCACAAACCTTAACACCAATATTCTTACTAAAGCATAATTACTCATCAACATGACTCACATATCACATCATCATATCTCATAACTATTACTAAGAATCAAGTTTATTTTGTCCAATGATCTTCATGAACATTTTTATTATATCCTTCTTGGATATCTATCATTTGGAACTAATTTTCATGTGTTGCTTTTGATAAGATCAAACAAATATAAGTGAAGATCATGAGCATAATATTTCTTTCTCTCAAATTAATTTAAGTGAAGCAAGAGAGAATTTCTTGAAAATTGTACTAACTCACAAATAAATCTAAGTGAAGCAAGAGAGCATTTCTTCAAAAATACAAAAACACATCGTGCTCAAAAAGATATAAGTGAAGCACTAGAGCAAGTCCATAGCTCATAAAAATTTAAGTGAAGCATAGAGAGCAATTCTAGCAAGTCATCACCTAATTTTGGCTCTCTCAAATAGGTCTGTTCAGCAAGGAATCAAGACTAAAAACACAAAATAAAACAAGCAAAGACTCATATCATACAAGACGCTCCAAGCAAAACACATAGTATGTGACGCATAAAAATATTGCTTCGAGTAAAATACCGATGGTCATTAGAAGAAAGAGGGGATGCCACTCGGGGCATCCCCAAGCTTAGTTGCCTGATCTCTTTGGATAATAGCTTTGGATGTTGGGGCATCCCCAAGCTGAGGCTCTTCTTACTCCTTATTCCTTCATCCATCGTAAGATAACCCAAAACTGGAAATTTCAATCACATAAAACTCAACAAAACCTTCGTGAGATCCGTTAGTGTAAGAAAACAAATCACTACTATAAGTACCATAGAAAACCAATTCATATTTTATTCTTGCATTATGTCTACTGTATTCCAACTTTTCTATGGCAGAAACTCATCAAAGAAAACCATAGAATCATCAAAACAAGCACACAACGCAAAGAAAACAGAATCTGTCTAAAACAGAAAAGTCTATAGCAATCTGGATATTTTGAATACTTCTGTAAATCCAAAAACTCTAAAAATTTAGGAAGACATGGGAAATTTGTATATTAATATTCTGCAAATTGAATTGGTATTTTATCTCTCTCTATTTAGAAATGAGAATTATTTCCGTGAGCACGAAAGTTTCTATTTTTCAGCAAGATCCAACAACTATCACCCAAGAAGATCCTAAAGGCTTTACTTGGCACAAACACTAATTAAAACACAAAAAACACAATCATGACAGTAGCGTAATTGTGCTAACACTCAAGAACAGAAACCAAAAAGCAAAAACAATTTATTCATTGGGTTGGCTCCCAACAAGTGGTATAATTTTACGCCCCTAGCTAGGCATAAATCAAGGATCTTAGTTTTTTCATCTTTGTTCAGCTCTTCAATCAAACACTTAGAATTCTTCAGAGATTTAGCATAAAGATTTTCAATGATAATACTCCTAGGAACAAATTTAAAGAATTCATTCTTCCTAAAGGGATCTCTTATAACTTCAACAAAATCCAGGTGAATACAAATCATCTTAAGATCCTCTTTACTATTATTACTAGAAGTTGCACCCTTGCTCTTAATAACTTGACTAGTCTTGCCAATCTTTACGGGAGTTTTTTCAATAGTTTTAGCGGAAGCAAAGCCATGCTCAAATTACTAAAGATTTCTTCTAGTTTATCAATCCGAGAAGGACTTTCTTCAATTCTTTCATGAATTACAGTTCCCTTTTCTTTTAACAACTTGAAAACATCTCCCACTTTTGACCCAATTTTAGTAGCAAAATTATACATCTTTTTATCCAAGTTTTCAATATGCTCTTCAGTAAGCATTTTCTTTTCAATAACATCTGATCTTTCCATAACATGCTCCAGAGTCAAAGTTGTTTCATTAATCATAAGAGGTGGTGCGCCTACTAAATTTCCCATAGAATTAAAAGCATCAAGAGAGGGACACATCAAGAAATTTCCACGGGTAATCGTATCAAGGACGAATCTATACCAAGTGGTGATGCCCACATAAAAACAACAAAGAAGAACAACGTTAGATTGCTTACGGATAGATCTATTATCAGCATTGAAAATTCTATACCAGGCATCTTTTAAATTTTCTCCTCCCCTTTGTTTAAAGTTGAGAACTTCGTTCCCGGGAGTGCACACAACAGAGGAAGAACTATCCATGATGATAATAATGGCAAACAAGATTGCACACAAAAACAGATCCGGCAAGAAAACGACGAACGAAAAATAGGGCTAATAAAATGGCAAATTTTTGTGAAGTGGGGGAGAGGAAAATGAGATCCAAATGGCAAATAATGTAAATTGCGAGGAGATGAGTTTGTGATTAGGAACCTGGTATATGTTGAAGATCCTCCCTAGCAATGGCACTAGAAATTCTTTTTGATGCGGCTTGAAGCTACGTCGGTATTTCCCCAAAGAAGAAGGGATGATGCAGCACAATGACGGTAGGTATTTCCCTCAGTGATGAAACAAAGCTTATCTAACTAGTAGGAGAACCAAGCAACAATATGTAAATGGAACCTTGATGTCTACTACACAACCTTCTTCTTGTAGACGTTGTTGGGCCTCCAAGTGCAGAGGTTTGTAGGATAGTAGCAAATTTCCCTCAAGTGGATGACCTAAGGTTTATCAATCCATAGGAGGCGTAGGATGAAGATGGTCTCTCTCAAGCAACCCTGCAACCAAATAACAAAGAGTCTCTTGTGTCCCCAACACACCCAATACAATGGTAAATTGTATAGGTGCACTAGTTCGGCGAAGAGATGGTGATACAAGTGCAATATGGATGGTAGATAAAGGTATTTGTAATCTGAAAATATAAAAACAGCAAGGTAAGTAATGATAAAAGTGAGCGTAAACGGTATTGCAATGATAGGAAATCAGGCCTAGGGTTCATACTTTCACTAGTGTAAGTCCTCTCAACAATACTAACATAATTGGATCATAAAATTATCCCTCAACATGCAACAAAGAGTCACTCCAAAGTCACTAATAGCGGAGAATGAACGAAGAGATTATGGTAGGGTATGAAACCACCTCAAAGTTATTCTTTCCAATCAATCCGTTGGGCTATTCCTATAAGTGTCACAAACAGCCCTAGAGTTCGTACTAGAATAACACCTTAAGATACAAATCAACCAAAACCCTAATGTCTCCTAGATACTTCAATGTCACCTCAAGTATCCGTGGGCATGATTATACGATATGCATCACACAATCTCAATTCATCTATTCAACCAACACAAAGAACCTCAAAGAGTGCCCCAAAGTTTCTACCGGAGAATCACGACGAAAACGTGTGCCAACCCCTATGCATAGGTTCCCAATGTCACGAAACCCGCAAGTTGGTCACCAAAACGTACATCAAGTGGCACGTGGTATCCCATTGTCACCACAGATATCCACGACAAGACATACATCAAGTGTTCTCAAGTCTTTAAAGACTCAATCCGATAAGATTACTTCAAAGGGGAAACTTGATTCATTACAAGAGAGAAGAGGGGGGAAGAAACATCATAGGATCAAAATATAATAGCAAAGCTCGCGATACATCAAGATCGTATCATCTCAAGAACACGAGAGAGAGAGAGAGAGATCAAATACATAGCTAGTGGTACATACCCTCAGCCCCGAGGGAGAACTACTCCCTCCTCGTCATGGAGAGCACCGGGATGATGAAGATGGCCACCAGACAAGGATTGCCCCCTCCGGCAGGGTGCCGGAACGAGTCTAGATTGAGTTTTGGTGGCTACGGAGGCTTCTGGCGGCGGAACTCCCGATCTATGTTGCTCCCGGATGTTTTTAGGGTATATGGAGATATATAGGCGGAAGGAGCACGTCGGTGGAGCTCCGAGGGGCCCACGAGGCAGGGGGTGCGCCCAGGGGGGCGCGCCCTCCACCCTCGTGACCTCCCCGGAAACTTCTTGGAGTAGGGTCCAAGTCTCCTGGATCATGTTCGGTGAGAGGACACGTTCCCGGAGGTTTCATTCCGTTTGGACTCCGTTTGATATTCTGTTTCCTCGAAATACTGAAATAGGCAAAAAACAGCAATTCTGGGCTGGGCCTCCGGTTAATAGGTTAGTCCCAAAAATAATATAAAAGTGGAAAAATAAAGCCCAATATAGTCCAAAACAGTAGATAAAGTAGAATAGAGCAATCAAAAATTATAGATACGTTGGAGACATATCACACCTGCACATAAATAACAAATACTCGCAACCCGACGTGTAAAAGGGGTTGTCCACCCCTTTCGGGTAACGGCGCCAGAAATTGGCAAACAGATGTGAATAAATTGTAGTAGATTGATAGATCAAATTCCAAATAAAATAAATTACAACAAGGTATTTTTGTATTTTTGGTTTAATAGATCTAAAAATAAAAGGTAAATAAAATAGATCGCAAAGGCAATAATATGAGAAAGAGACCCGGGGGCCGTAGGTTTCACTAGTGGCTTCTCTCGAGAAAAATAGCAAACGGTGGGTAAACAAATTAGTGTTGGGCAATTGATAGAACTTCAAATAATCATGACGATATCCAAGGAATGATCAATATAAGGCATCACGTCCAAGATTAGTAGACCGACTCCTGCCTGCATCTACTACTATTACTCCACACATCGACCACTATCCAGCATGCATCTAGTGTATTAAGTTCATGGAGAAACGACGTAATGCAATAAGAACAATGACATGATGTATACAAGATTTATTTATGTAGAAATAGACTCGATCGTTTTATCCTTAGTAGCAACGATACATACATGTCGGTTCCCCTACTGTCACTGGGATCAAGCACCATAAGATCGAACCCACTACAAAGCGCATCTTCCCATTTCAAGACAAATAGATCAAGTTGGCCAGACAAAACCCAAATATCGGAGAATAAATACGAGGCTATGAGCAATCATGCATATAAGAGATCAAACAAGATTCAAATAAATTTCATGGATAAAAAGAGATAGATCTAATCATAAACTCAAAGTTCATAAGATCCCAACAAACACACCGCAAAAGGATTACATCATATGGATCTCCAAGAGACCAATGTATTGAGAATCAAACGAGAGAGAGGAAGCCATCTAGCTACTAACTACGGACCCAAAGGTCTACAAAGAACTAATCATGCATCATTGGAGAGGCACCAATGGAAGTGGTGAACCCCTTCGTGATGGTGTCTAGATTGGATCTGGTGGTTCTTTACTGTGCGGTGGCTGCAATTGATTTTCGTCGACTCCCCTAGGGTTTCTGGAATATTGGGGTATTTATAGAGCAAAGAGACGGTCCGAGGGGCACCCGAAGTGGGCACAACCCACCAGAGCGCGCCTGGGCCCCCAGGCATGCCCTGGTGGGTTGTGCTCCCCTCGGAGCACCCCCAGGCGCTTCTCCAGCCCATTGGGTGTCTTCTGGTCAAAAAAAATATGCAAAAAGTTTTGATGCGTTTCGACTCCGTTTGATATTGATTACCTGTGATGTAAAAAACATGCAAAAACAACAATTGGCACTTGGCACTATGTGAATAGGTTAGTACCAAAAAATAATATAAAATGACTATAAAATGATTATAAAACATCCAAGAATGATAATATAACAATATGGAACAATCAAATATTATAGATATGTTGGAGACATATCAGTTGCCTAGGGACAACGATGCCCCCGGTGCTAATGCCGTCTCTGATGATCGGGTGGGCCATCGGTCCTTCGGTGATCCAACATCGGAACTCTCAATGAAAACACCAATGTCAGTGTCAAAAGCGGTGGATCACGGGTAGGGGGTCCCGAACTGTGGACCTTGGATCGATGGGGAACAGGGGACGTGGGACACGATGTTTACCCAGGTTCGGGCCCTCTCGAAGAGGTAAAACCCTACGTCCTGCTTGATTATATATCTTGTGTATAAGGGGGTTATGGGGTAGATCTACCATGAGATCAGACGAACTAAACCCAAACTAGTAGGATGGTTATTGTTCCTCTAGCCTCTACAGACTAAGCCCCCTGGTTTATATAGACACCAGGGGTACTAGGATTTATAGATAGTCGGTTACACAAAGGAAATATCAGATTGTCCATCATGACTTGGGGTGCACTTCAAGGCATAGGAAGTCTTCAATCTGGATACGGTGCGGCCCAACAGTCCGACCCACGTTATACGAGCCGGCAACCCGAGGACCCCCTAATCCAGGACTCCGTCATTCGCCTCCAAAGATGGAAGCATCATCCTTGCTCGTCACCATGTCGCTCACGTCCAAAGCATGTTCCTTGAGAGACTCCATAGTCATAATCCTCGCCCCGCCATCTTCAAAAGAGCCGTGGTAGACTCGGCATCATCACTACCACAAAGAGGGATGGCGGTGAAGTCGAACTTGGGAGAATCATCTTGGATCTTGTCGAGCTTGGACATCTTGGTGGTACTATCCTCATGCTCGTGGCCATGGAGCTTGGTTGTCATGAAGTGAGCTTGGGGTGAAGAAGGCTTGGCCTTCATCAATTCTTGTTCCACTATGAGAGCACCAAAGTAGTTGTCATCGAGCGTGTAGTTCTCGTGGAAGGTAGTCTTGTCGATATCCTTATTCAATACCATCATGAAGTGGAAATTCATCGAAATAGGGTTGTGCACGCCGGCTCGTTGCAAGGCTTTCTTCGTCTCCTTGAAGTACTCGTCGATGAACTTGGATCCTTGGATGGTGTTTCCCAATTAGCGTAGAAGATGTTCTGTGTATGTGGAAGGCAAAAACTCTTGCCGCATAGCTCTCTTCGTCTTGGGCCAACTCATGTCGAAGGTCTTCGAAGGGGTATGAAGCCACCATGTCGATGCATAGTCGTGGAAGTTACTTGTGGCCCACTTCATTCGATCTTCAGGAGGGACTTGAAGTAGCTTGAGGTAGTCATCCATCTTGCGCTCCCACTCGAGATACTCCTCGGGGTCTTGAGTGCCAAATAAAGGAACCACATGGTCGGTGTCGAGGTCGTTGTAGCTCATGGAAGTCGCGGACTTGAGCTTGGGGAGCTTCTCATGAGCGTAGTCTTGGGTTGCTTGTTGGCGAATATGCCTTGAAGTCACTTGGTGAAAATGCCAAGGTAGATGGTGAAGTCGTAGAGCGGTGGTTGGTGCTGAGCTCTTGACCTTCACGTTCTCGTCGGTGATGGTGTTGATGCCGATGTGACCTTGCCGGAGATGGTAGCTCGGAAGGATGTGCACTTGAGCCTCTTCTCAAAGATGAGGAACATCTCTTGTAGGACTTGATGAGGGTTTTGATCTCCTCCATTTGAGCATCCATGTTGGCGTCTGAGTTGTTTTTCATGGCACCAAACTCGTCGTTGTTGTTGTAGACCGAAGTAGATGTGCTTTGCCTATCCATCACAAGATTCGAGAAAATGTGAGTGGAAGAAAGGGAAGAACTAGACCAATGTACCTTATCCAATATTGAAGATGGATCAATGATCACTCAAATATGTAATATGGAAATAACACAATTGGTACCGGATCTTTTCAATTCTCACACCTAGACAAGTAAGACTTATTGAGTAGCTTGGTGAGGATAGTGATAGAAAAAAATTGATGCAATTGTTAGCAAGACTCAATAATGTGGAAAGAGATTCACAAAGTCGCAAGTGCAACAAGTAGACCAATAGCAATAAATGGTACATGGAAAAACACACACGGATGGATAGATGGGGCAGTGCAACCAAGGAATGAGCACAAAATGTGGAATCCATGGAAAACGCTCGTGTTGCACAACTCAAGAGAGATGCTAGCACGATTGCTCAATAGGCGGATATGACACTTTTGCACAACCTATAAGATGCAAAATGTATCAACTTTCTATCCCAAGTATGTTATGTATGTGTGGTACCCGGTGTTTCTCACACGATGATCCAAGATGATCAATATGGTAGTATGATATGCAATGTGGCAGTGCTATGGCTATTGCTTACAAGCTCTTTGTTTTTCTCTTTTCTTAAAATCTTATTCTATTTTTTGTTATGTCCACTGTGCGAAATGCAGAAACCAAGATAACAATTGTGTATATGCGGGAACAATCTTGTGACACAAGAGACATTCGGGGGCTTGGCCGGAAATCCGGGGCCTGATGTCCAGAACCGCAAGGAAATTTGCGCTCCAAGAGCCGGATGTTCGGGCTACAAGCCAGTTATCCGGGGGCAAGATGTCTAGGGCCACGGACCGGATGTCCATGCTCCAAATCCGAGGATGAACTCAATTCTGGGGCGGAAATTAATGATCTCAGGGGCAAACTTTGATGTATTTCATGGATGGAAAGTGGAGAAATTTGTGGAGAAGCTAGATCCACTCGAAACATGTCAAATTCATGGATCAAATCCAACAAAACATCATTAAATCAACAAATCACAAAAAATGGGGATATTTTTGGTGGGGATTTTCAAATTTAGGACAAAATCAAGCAAAATTATGCTAGAAAGCGGGGGTAGGGACTCGAAATTCATGATCAACGTGGCTCATGATACCAAGATGATGTAGGGTGGAACCCTAGGGGCTGATCTTTCATGATTGGAGCGGATCCTGTGAAGAACACGATGAACACACAAGGGAAAACAGGAGGGGAAACATGAGGAAACAGTCAAATTGACTTGATCCAATCACTCATGTGCTAGATCCAAACACACGAAGAGGGATACAAAGGTCCAAATCCAACAATGGGCACTACAAAAAAATTCACTTTCGTGATGATACATGTTTGTCATAGTAGGTCACGTTTTCTGTCATGCATGTACATCCATGACTATTTTGTGACAGAATCAAGATAGTCATACATGTGCTATCGTAGAAGTGTTCCATGACATTACCAAAATTATCATCACGGAAGTGTCCACTTCCATTACGATAAATCGCACGTCATAGAATTGCTTTTGTCAAGGGTAACGAACAGGTGGCATCCACCGTAACAGGTCACTGTTAAGCTATCGGGTTCCGGTTTGGCTTCGATAACCAGTTAACAGCCCGGACCAATGAGAATTTTCCATGTGTAAAATTCTCAATGGCCAGAGGTACCATATGTCGGCTCACCGTTGGGACAGATGTCATCCACTCATTGGACCAAAGGCGCCTATGATACGTCAACACGTGGCATGGCCCAGCAGAGGCCCATTCTAGTGAAAAGGCCGGCCCGTTTGACTTGGTCAAAAGGTAGCGGGCCGGCCCATGGAAAGCCTGTCAACGGCATGTTTGCATATAGCCCATTTACAACCCGCTAACTCACGACCCTTTACGGCCTACCCGAATTTGGCCCGGTAGCGTCATTTGGGCCATCCAATATGATTTCAGCCCGTCATAACTTCCGGCCCATGTATGGCCCTTGACGTCTTTCGGCACATAGGAGGCCCTTTGTAACTCTGGGCTCTTTAAAGGCCTGAGATGAAACTGGCCCATAATGAACATTGTATCGCTTTATACCCATTAACAACCCATTATTTCGTCAGCTATTTCCAGCCCATGTTAACTTTCGGCCTTCTAAGGGCCCATTTATTCTTCGGCTCATTTACAGAATTCGGTTACTTACAATCCGTTACTGGCCTGTTCCACTTGTGGGCCAAATTCAGCCCTGATTACCCACAAGTATAGGGGATCAATTGTATCTCTTTTCGATAAGTAAGAGTGTCGAACCCAACGAGGAGCAGAAGGAAATGACAAGCGGTTTTCAACAAGGTAATGTTTGCATGTGCAGAAACTGTAACTAACAAAGTAGTTTGATAGCTAGATAATTTTTAACGAGCAAGTAACGATAATAGTAGCAAAGGTGCAGCAAGGTAGCCCCATCCTTTTGAGGCAAAGGACAGGCCAAAACAGTCTCTTATGATAAGCAACGCATTCTTGAGGGTACACGGGATTTTCATCTAGTCAATCTCACCATGTTGGTTTGATTTGTGTATGGTACTTTGATAATTTGATATGTGGGTGGACCAGTGCTTAGGTGCTGTTCTTACTTAAACAAACCTCCTACTTATGACTAACCCTCCTGCAAGCATCCACAACTACGAGAAAAGTATTAAGAATAAACTCTAACCATAGCATTAAACTTTTGGATCCAATCGGTCCCTTACGGAATAGCGCATAAACTAGGGTTTAAGCTTCTGTCACTCTCGCAACCCATCATCTAATTGCTACTCCACGATGCATTCCCTTAGGCCCAAATATGGTGAAGTGTCATGTAGTCGATGTTCACATGACACCACTATGGGAATCACAACATACATACTATCAAAATATCAAACACATATCAAGTTGTAGCGACCCGACCCTAATGGATCAAGTCTCTGTGCTTAAGTGTCATCCCTGGATCGGTATGCTGACACACACAATACTCGAGGATTTATAACAGAGGTAAATCACATGTATAAAGTAATGTAAATACTATTACCTCAATCCAGAATAGCGGAAGTAACAAGGTTGTGCATTCCCATCAATACCAACGACGAAGTTGAGTGTAGAAATCGTAACCTAATGTATCACTTACTCGTCGTAAAATAATCTTGCATCATGAGACGTTGCATCCACAAAGGGTCAGTACATTGAATGTACTGGCAAATTCACACCATAGAGAATGATGAACAATGGGTATCACTCCATGCATATACGGCTGGTGGAAAAGCTCTATGGTTATAAGGTTGTTGCGAAAAGCCAATTTTTCCGTACTGCAAAGGAATAAGTTTTATTTAACTATCATGGTGGTTGTTAAACATCGAGAATGGTTGACAACATTCTCAATCCTAATTAGCATTATCATTAAAGCCCAAAAAATTTAATTAAAGTCACATGATGAGATTCACATGATAATCCAAGTACTAGATACTCAAGACGTCCATAACCGGGGACACGGCTAACCATGATTAGTTTATACACTCTGCAGAGGTTTGCGCACTTTTCCCCACAAGACTTGATCTCCTCCGTTGGATTTCTCGCACTGCATGGTGTTTGAGAAATGGATGACCGAGACACAGTCTTTCAGAAGCGTTTGCACCTTACGATGGGTAGACCGTTCCACCTACATCCCCTACATTTGCTAGTCTACCACTGTAAGAGTACACACAACTTACTCAACTATGCTAGAGCCCATAATAGCTTGTGGCTGCACACGGAAGTTTCTAGTATGAATAATCTCATGATCCCTTTGAGCCTGGGTGGCGGTCCAAAAAAACAGGCAATCACTGTAATACCCAGGTGCCTAAACAGGAAATTGCTGGAATACAAAGGTGCCTCAATCCACCCAGATGTGTGTTAAAGTTGCCACCATAAGTAAACCATTAATTAACAATCTCACATCTGTCATGAATACTCTCAAACCCAATCCACGTCTACGAGCATAGCATGGCAATATAAGCATAACATAATAGTAACTCCCAAGGTTTGAATGCAGGGCAATAGGTTCCTACCTCATCAACTACTTACCAATACCCACATGTTATCAATCCCACTCATGCAATGTTTGAGGGTGAAACTAATGCATAAAAACTGGGTATGAAAGGAATATGATCAAAGTGTGAACTTGCCTGCAATGTTGATGAAGATGATTCGCACTCAAAACTCCTGATGGTTCTACTTCGTCACACTCCGGTCAATCTATCGTGAGCAAGCAATAGTAACCACACATAAGCAATCACTCAAAGATCGGAGAGAACAAAGAAAATAATTCGGAAAACATCAAAACCAAGCAAATAACTCTTGTAACATAAAACAATTTCTAACAGTACCAAAATTATGTGAATTTGGCCTTATCAGAAAGTTTAGGTCAAGGGCTTTAATTTGCAAAAATAATCAACTCAAACGGAGTTATAAAACTCAAGTTATGATCAAATGAAGTTTGAATTCAAATCTAGTCTAATTAAAATTTTAAACTTTCAAAAACATGTTTAAGTTGTTTATCTGGATAGAGGAGATCAGAACGAAGAAGTGGGCATTGGTTTCGTTGGATTTGGACAAATGAGCGAAAAGTAATGACCGTTTGAAGTTTAGGGACTAGTATGTAAAAACTTTTAATCACAGACAGGTCCCTAGCAGAAATAAAATAAAACGAAAAGGCTACTAAATGAACGTTTCCTAACGGACGCTAACGAATGAAGAACTGTTCGGTGCAAACCCTAAATAACGAACGCTCGTCAAATAAATAGACTAAAAGAAAAAACCGCGTTTTAAAGAAAAACCGAGAAACCCAAAATAACCGATCTAGGGTTTGGTTTTTATACTGGTCCTTGGGGGTTCGGCTGTCTTCGGCAGAAAACCAGCAGCTCTCCGGCGAGGCTGTGGACTCCGGCGAGTCCGGCGAGCTCCGGCGTTCGCGGCGGAGTGCGGCGGTGGGCCGCAGCAGCGGCGAGGCGAGGCAGAACGGCGGCGCGCGCAAGCAGGCGGCGGACGGAGGCGCGGGAGGCGGTAGCGCGCAGCGTGGGGTGACGGTGGCAGCAAAGTGCGGCGGCGGCGGCGGTTGGTGGCGGTGATCTCCGGCTTCGGCGAGATGCGGCGTGGGGCGACAAGGAGAGAGAGGCGGGGCCCGGGGCCGCGCTATTTAAGGGGAGGGGAGGAGGTAGCGTGGAGGAGGGGCGAACGGAGGCGGCGGTGGAGTCGTGGGCGAGGCGGTCTCCGGTGACGTGGTCGGGCGGGTCTCCCACTGGAGATCGGGGACGACCCGGGGTGGGCCGGCGCGGCGTTGGGCTGGCTGGGCTTTTTTTTATAAAACATTTTCTCAGACAAAAATAAAAATATTACATAGGCATATAATATATCAAAATTTTCGAAAAAAGATTTTCTATAACATGAACATTTTTCTAGCATTAAATAAAATACACACAAATTCTAATAATTCAAACAGTGCTCTTGCTTTAAAAAATCCAATAAAAATAAATTTAAGAAATACAAAAATGATTTCAAACTTATTTATCTCCAATTTTATGATGTAGGGAATCATGTTACCCTAATTTCCATGTATTTTATTTTTGGAGAAAAATAATTTGAATAAAACTCAAATAACTCCAAATTGAAAATAAATTCAAAAGAACTTTGAATTTAATTCTTTTAAAACTTCCAACTCATATTTCATATGTTTTGAAGAAGTCATTTTATCTTCTCTCATGAAAATCATTGAGTTGCTTAAAGTTTCAGAACTGGAAATATTTTCAAATGGAATTCGAATATTTTCAACAACCCTTTTCATTTGATTGAAATGGAAGAAGTCATGTCATCTTCTCTCTAGGGTTTTGTATTGAAAATCATTTGAATTCATGGAGATCAAAATGCAAAAATGAAAGTTTGGGAAAGTCCTTTTATTCCCTCTCATTTATCTTTCAAAAAGTTTTGAATTTCACTCAATCAATCACACAACTATCAAGCAACCAATCAAATCTTTATATTTAATAAAACATTCGAAAATTTAGAATTTTGGGATGTTACAAACCTACCACCCTTAAAATGAATCTCGTCCTCGAGATTCGGAGAGGCTAGCAATAAATAGGTTAGGTTTGGGGTCTTCTCTAAATCCATCGATCGTTTCCAGGGGTCTGGGGTGCTACCACCCTTTGAAACATCATTACGATCCCATCAATACTCATATACTCCATCCTTATTCTTGACAGGGCCGGTCTTCTCAGATCGTCAGGATAATTCCTTATCTGGGCTCTTTAGGTAGTGGCATAACCTTTTCCTCAATTCTTCTGTCTTTAATCTTGGTAAGGTTCTTTCGAGACTGGGTCTTCTTAGCTGACGGGTCTGACGCCAATACCTAACAGCTATCGATATCTCATGGTGGTCAACTATTTATGGTTTCTCCTGCAGGAACTAGGTCTCGGTTGATCCTCACTGTATAACCTACGGTTGGCAAAAGCTGCCTTGTACAAGGAGGAAAAAATTCTTATACCATCCTAAGGTTTAAACAGGGTTTTGATCATCGTCTCTCTACTATAGGTAAGTCACTCAGATTTACCATCCCATAAAGCAAGGCGAATAATAAGAGTAAGTCGGTATGGTGATCAATCCATCCCGCACCCAAATCATTACCTTGTACATGGTTTAGCGAATCTCGCATTCGAAGACTCGGTCATCCTCACAAGCATTGCAGAATTTGTCTTGTCGATGAACCAAGTTCGGATAAATCCATTGATTCTGCAAGCCAAACAAACATCTATCGTTCCTTCCCAACCCTCAGGTTTTGCGTTACTCCTATAAGATTGTCTATCGATAAAATTGTAACTTCTTCCAGGGTTTTTCCTTCAGCAAGAGTGTGCTTGCTTCTTGGAAAGTCCTGGGGCCTGTGGGTTATGGCCCATCTCATCACTTGTAAACCTTGAACCTATCATCGGGCAACTGATCATTATTACAACATCCAACTTCCAGCTTCCTAGCATACTTAAAATCCATCCAATTGTATTGTCTCCCTTCCTTCTATTTGTACAAGACTAAGACGTGATTACTCAAACTCATCATGGAGTTATAATCGTTCCATAATACCAACATCATACCTCCTTTATATCCAATAGTAATTCATCTCTTCATCCTCGTGGGGTATTCCACATACCGAGATAAAAACTTATACTTATGAAGTCCATATTCCACTTCGTGGAATATCATTATCCTTTCCAGGGTCAAGCGTCCTTATAGGGGAATATTGGCCATCTCTACATGGCACTTCTTCAACTGGGAAAGGTGAAACACATCATGAACTCCTGACAGTCCTTCGGGTGACTCCAACTTGTTGGCCACTTCTCCCATACGCTCCAAAACTCGGTATGGTCTTACAAATCTCGGGGCTAACTTTCCCTTAACTTCAAATCGTTTAACTCCTCGCAGTGGGGACGAATACATGCTCTGTCTCCAATCTCATAGACTACCTCCTTGCATTTTTTGAGTCTGCATAACTCTTCTGCCTAGACTGAGCTACCTTTAGTCTATCTCGAATCAACTTAACATTCTCTTCTGACTCCTTGATCACATTTGGTCCAAACAACTGACGGTCTCCAACTTCATCCCACATACTCTTGGGGCATCACACATATCGAGACAAAACTCATATTCATTTTATCTGAAATCCACTCAGTGGAGTATCCTTATCTTTTCCAGGGGTCAAGGGTTCTTACAGGGTACTACCACCCTTAAAATGCACAAATCTTCCATAGACCATATTTTTCATATCCTCAAAAATGATCAAAATTCTTCTTCATAGGGTAACAACTCATAAAATCCATATCAGTACCAATGATGCTACTTTATTCATTCTCAAATGATTACAATCTCTCGCTTCTCCATTACATGTCTCAACTCAACACCTCAATATAAAAGAAAATGTTCCCACTTCTACTACTCCATTTCTTTTGTTGCAAACTCAAATATCTAGCACAAGTTTCCTTCTCCTTGGGGCATTCTCTGGCAAAGTGCCCTACTCCATTACAACTAAAACATATTACTTCTGACAAGTATCGGGGTTTCCTTTTTGGGAAACTGTTGAGGTAGTGCCCTGACTCCTTGCACCTGTAACAGGTGATATGACTCAGGTCCCTCCTGGGCTCCAATCGGTTTCTCTTCCTGGACTTTTCCATTCCAATCAGGGCTTCTATTTCCTGTGGGTCATATTCTACTTCCTCTGTCGGGAATTCTACTAGATCCCCATTCAAACAATTTTGGGAGATGTGTCCTTCTTCTCCACATGAAAAGCAAGACTTAGTGTAGGGTTTAATTGGTTCTTGTTTGGGTGTGTCCTCCACCTCTTCCTTCATTAAAGTTTCTTCTAAAATTTCCATGAGGGCTCCTTTCTTTACTCCTTTCTTCTGCTGCATGGGTCATTGTACCATGGGGTAAATGTGACACTGAGCAGGGTAGTGGGTAGTCCCTTCACACAAGAAACAAGTAATCTGCCTAGTTGGGCATTCTTCAACTGGGTAACTTCCTTCACAATAGGGCATTCATCCTTGTGTTCTTTATGGGTGTGTCCTATTTCTCCACAAATCTTGCATGCACAAGGTTCCTTCATATCCTTTCCATAAGACTTCAACTTCTGGGACACAAACCAAGACTTTGGCAAGGTCAACTTAAATTCTTTCCAAGTGGTTACTCCTTTCCATCCATTGATGGTTTGGTACATCCTGCACCAAGTAGCAACACCTCTTTCAAAACACTGAAGAGCATGTTGGGTCATATCCTTTTCAACTATAGGGTTATTCTTCATATGATCCTCCATGTTCTGAATCCATCGGTCTGTCTCCAACTGACTCATTGGTCTAGAAAGTACAAGCTCATCTCCATTCATCCTCTATTGGGTCCAAGGGTTTGGGGTAAGAGAGAGAGAGAGAGAGAGAGAGAGAGAGAGAGAGAGGGATGCACATAGTACTGTCGGTGTTCTGGGAACGGGCGTCCCCAGACTTGCCCGCCTGCGGCCTGCGGCGTGGCTCAAAGGGGGGCCCAGCACGGCCCATCTTCACCAACACAAACCCAAGACCCTCGCGAGGGGCCAAGCCTCGCGAGGCGGATGACGCGAAGCTTCCTCAGGCATGGCGTCGTCATGCTAGCTCACGAGGAGGCGGAGAGATCAAGGCGGGGTACCTCACGAGGTGCCCATGACGCAAGCCATGACAACTCAGGGCGCCAGGCGGGTGCGAGCCCGCGCAGCGTCCTCCTTTCCTCTTTGGTGCAAAGGGGGCAAGCGCAGCCACGGAGTACCGAGGCATCAGGCAAAGGTTGCCATTTCGGTGCAAAGAGACCAAGACCAGGAGGACTACGAGATGGAGGTCAACGTGGAGCCCAAGACGGCATCATCATCAGAGCCTTGCACAGGCGAAGACTACTTTTGTTAGGATAGCTGATACTTGTTGTCCCCCTTCAAATTAGCCCGCCATTGTTGGCTCCCTTCCCGCTCAATATTTGGGAAGAGGACCAAGGCCTCTATAAATAGGACCAGCCACCCACACAGCAAAGGGGATCGGTCGGTCAAAGGAGAGCAGGGTAGAGAGAGAGAGAGAGAAAGGTGGCTGAACTCATCCCAACAGTTCATCGCCTCAGCCAAGAACAGACCCTCGCGAGGCTGTTCTTCCTTGTATTGTTCATCATCATCAGCCCAAGAGGCAATCCACACACCACACACTGGAGTAGGGTATTACACCACAATGGTGGCCCGAACCAGTATAAACCCTGTGTCTCTTGTGTTGTTCTTTCCTTAGTTTAGATCTTAGCATGGCGGAGGGGTGCAGGTAGGTAGGAGGCGAAGTCTCCGCGCGCACCCTAGTGTTCGAACCTCAAGGGTCTGCCGAAACCCGAAATCCAACATTTGGCGCGCCAGGTAGTGGTGCGCCGGAATTCGTCTTCCACCGCCCCGTTCTCCTCCGACCGTCACGCCCATGTCTAACGCTCGTCGGGCCTACGCCGAGCGCCGGGCCGCACTCACTTCCCGCGTCGCCCAGACGGCCCCTGTCGGCGGGCATCCACGCCGTTCCCCGTCACCTGCCTTCAACACCGCCACCGGCCTGGCAGGGGACGAGCGGCAAGCATCGTCCTAACATCCGTCCGTGCGGCAAGACGGCCGCACCGCAACCCCCTCGCTCGCCCCAGCTGGATCTTCATCCCGCGCGCTCCGCGCGCCCATGGAGGCTCGGGCTGCACTCATCGCGGCAAACGAGCTCCTGCGCTACCATCCCGTCGATGACGTCTACGAAGAATGGCTCGACCGCGTCGCCGAGCTCGTCCGCGCTGCAGGGGGCTCTTCCGCGCCGTCCGTTCCGCTGCACCGCACCCCGCCCCGCGCCGGCGAAGAGGCTCCGGCGGCGCCCCGGCCGCCTCCTCCTCAAGAAGACGCCATGGCTCCAAGGCGCATGGCCCCTGGGCGGAACCCGCTCCGTCAGGTGCCAGCGCAGCAAGAACAGAGCTGCCAAGAAGTCCCTCGCCCGCCAGAAGCTGCCCAGGCGCTCCCTGCCCCAGCACGTCGCGACCATCCCCCTACTCCAGCGCGTGGGGACATGCAAGACCAGGATCTCCGTCACCTAAGGTCTCCCATGGCCACAGCATGCTGCCGCGCCTACACCACCGAACTACGCAGCGTTGCGTGGCCCGACAAGTTCAAACCAGACCTGCCTCCTCGCTACGACGGCACGGCCGACCCTGCGAAATTCCTCCAGCTCTAAGAGTTGGGCATCAAAGCTACCAACGGAGACGAGAAGGTCATGGCAAACTGGTTTCCCATGGCGCTCAAGGACGGGGCCCGCACCTGGCTCCTGAACCTGGCTCCAGCCACAATCTCCTCCTGGGAAGAGATGCGCACCCGCTTCATCGCCAACTTCCAAGGTACTCGCGACCGGCCGCCCGCCGTGAGCGACATGCGCCGCATCAAGCAACAACCCGGGGAGACCCTACAGAAGTACATCCAGCGCTTCAACAACGCACGCCACAAGATCCCCAAGGTGACTGAGGAGGCCATCATCTCAGCTTTCTCCGACGGAGTGCGCGATGTCAAGATGAAGGAGGAGCTGGCGATGCATGAAGACCTGTGCACTTCTTGGAGCTGTTCAACTTGGCAAACAAGTGCGCCAGGGCTGAGGAGGGGCGTCTCTCCCTCCTCGAGCTGCCTGCCGTAGACCCAGAAGAGAAGAAGCTCAAGGCCAAGGATGTGAAGCGCAAGGGGGCTACAGTGCTCGCGGCAGAACCAGACACCAAGCAGGGCAGAGATCAGCCCGAACCTCCCAAGGGCAGCCGGTACTGCGTGTACCACGACCTCCACACCCACAACACCAATGAATGCCAAGAACTCCGAGCCGTGCGTGAAGGAAGGATCGGCCGTCGCCCCGACCGCGGTGACCGGGGCTACGGTTGAGGAGGAGGAAGAAACACAAGATGCTGGGAAGACCGTGGGCCGCGCCAAGGGTGGCGCGACCAACCTCGCGAGGATCGCTGGCAAGACCCGCCTCGTGAGAGAGGATGGAGGGATCAGCCTCGTGAGGATCGCCCGCTAGGCAACGCAGGCCTCCCACCGCTGCCACCGCAGCCAAGGAGAAACGAGGACCGCCATCAGGACGAGGAGGCTGGGGGCTTCCAGGAGCCGCGCGCGATCGCCTGCATCTTGGGCGGAACACAAGCCCCAGCCTCTCAGCGCATCTTCAAGCAGTTCGCCCGCGAAGTGAATGCAGTACTCCCCAGACTCGAAGCCACATGCCCTCTCAGGTGGTCGGCGTGCGCCATCACATTCAGCTCAGCAGATCAGCTCAAGTGTGCGGCAACAGCCGGAGTCCTCCCGATGCATTGTTCCCCAATCATCAGCAACATGGTGTTCACCAAGACCCTCATCGATGGCGGGGCAGGAATGTCCTGTCCGTGGAGACGTTCAACAACCTCCAAGTGCCCTACAGCCAGCTTCAGCCAACCAAGCCCTTCTCCGGTATCACTGACGGCTCCACGGTCCCGATTGGGCAGGTCTGCCTCCCTGTCACCTTCGGGGCACGCGACAACTACCGCACCGAGCTCATCAACTTCGACGTCGCTCACATTCGCCTGCCGTACAATGCCATCCTTGGGTACCCAGCACTGGCCAAGTTCATGGCCGTAACTCACCAAGGCTACAATGTCCTCAAGATGCCAGGAAGTGGCGGAGTCATCACGGTGCCCTGTGAAGAGAAGGACGCGGTGTGTTCCCTGGAACGAGCCTCTTAGGACGCATCACTGGAAGACTCGGATTGCGGAAGCAGGAGGCTTCCCGAGACCGCCCCCAAGAAGAAGAAGACATCGTCCGGCCCAGCCCCTCAGGAGGCATGCCCCTCAGGGCCCGCGCCTGCCCAGGGGAACCTCCCTCCGTCGCCTAGGAAAGCGCGCCCAGCGCCCTCCCCAGGCAGGGCTCGGGGGCTCCCCCCTGGAGGGCCACCGACCTAGCTAGGGTCACGAGGGAGGCGCTTGGGCACCACATGGAGGCGTGTTTTGAAGCATGTTTCCCTCAAGAAGGAGCAAGGCAAGGAGATCCAGACCCACAGGAATTCGTCAGCAAGGCCATTCAGGAGCTACAGGAGTCAAGAGTCATGAGAGGCGCCCGCCGCCTACCAGCAGTGGCCCCCCATCCAGGCGAGGATGGTGGGCTGCGCGTCTGCATCGACATACCAGGGCTCAACCGAGTCGTCTCTCTGGAGCGCCTCTAGCCCTCGCGAGTGGGGTGCTGCGGAGGTCCACCCCACAGCTACGTTCACATGCCTTACGGCTTGCCGAACGCGGCTGACACGTACCAGCGCCTCATGAGGGGCATCACGGAGGTACGAGAGGCCAGGCGTTCCGCAGCCCTGGCAGAGATGGAGATGGCCCGCGAGGAGCCGGCAGCGCCTCCAGAGTTTCCCGAGGCCCCTAGGCCTGGGGGCTCATGAGGATCAGCTCCCGCAGCCCCCCAAGCCTGCTACACCAACACCCCTTCGTCCTCAACATCATCAGGTGACATCTTTCGAGTTTTACTTCCAGCTGGGAGTGCCCCCAGGGCTGCATTATTCCCAGGCCGTGTGGGTCCGGCCCTGCGGCGTGTATCCCTTTATTCCATGTTTTTAGCTTACCTTGTTGGGGGCGCCCCTCAGGCTGCATGATCCCCAAGCCGCTCGGGCCAGGCCCAGTGGCATCTATCCCTAATGCGTTTATTTCCGATCATGCGTTAGACCCACCATGCTTGATTATTTGACGGCGGTCCACGACACCTCTTCTCCTCTGTGCCGACCACTTGCACGTTAAAGGGGGGACACCTGAGCATCGCGACTCAGGGCTCTTACTGGCTCTCCAGCCCTCACCCTCTGGCCTTGTCCATGGCATCACGACCTGGCATACTAGCGACGGCTGAGACCAGCTCGAGGGCCGGGACCCGAGGACGTAGAGTGCCGACATCTAACCAAATTTGTAGGGACACATCACAAGATAAGGCCCAGTGCCAGGCCCAACACGCCTAGAGGTAGGGCCCCGTGAGTCCCGCGCTGGCTCACGGATGCCCAGATACACCTCGCCAGGCCCTACCGTGCCAGCCACGTGTCAGGGCGGGGCTGTACACGCCCCGGGGGCTCCTCCCGGAGGGGGGCCCCCTCCCATGTACCAGCGGCTATGCCCGTACACATACGGTAGCACTATGCTCCGCGCTGGTGATAAACAACTGAGGGTGGCCCCCGGGCCGCATCAACCTCAGGGAGCGCAGAGCTCAGTGTCTAGCCTCATCGTAACGCCTCCCCTCGGGAGTGCCGCGCGAGGGGGCTGGGCATGGGGGCTACGCCTGGGTCACACCCAGACGCACGCCGCCCGGCCAGGTCCGCGGGCCTGGTTCGTCGCGTCTCTCTCCCCGAGCGGAGCCAAGGTACGAGGCCGTTTGAGCGTCAAGGGGAACTCCTGAGCATCGCGACTCAGGAGCCTAACTGGTCACGTAGGCCCTCACTCCATGGCCCCGTCCTGGTTTCCGGTCGGGACCATGGCCCCGTCCTTGCTCCAGCTTGGTGCTGAAGGCCCGGAACTTCCCCAGCAAAACCTCCGCGCGACCCTTCACGGCCTCGGCAGCGGCACGCTCACTGCTCACTGGCTCCAGCAGGCTGTCGAGGTCGACACCGGGATCGCGAAGGTAGATGTGGGTGAGGACCCGCGTCAGTGCTGCAGAAGACAGGACACGCGCCTCAGCCTCGGCCGTGGGACCAAGGCCAAGGGCGACATCTTCAAGAGTGTGAACCAGGAAGGGAAGCAGCTTGGCGGGGCCGTCCTCGGCGCCAGCCAGCGGGCTCTCCAGGCCGCTGTCGTAAAGTGTCCTCAGCGAGGAGCGAGCCTTCGCCTCCAACTCCGTGAAGGCCGCGCGGTCCTCGGCAAGAACCAGGGCCTTGCCGTCCAGCTCGGCCTTCCTCGCCCCCAACTCCTGCTCCAGCGCGCCTAGGTGGGCGCGGCGCTTCCTGAGCTTGGCCTCCCGGCCCTCGACGGCTGCCTCGCGAGCCTTCACGCCTTCTTCCTGCTCTTGGCGAAGGCGGACCTCTTCCGCGAGCCGATCCCGCAGGCCTTGCAGCTCACCCTCCAGCGCCTTGCAGCGACCGCGGATGTCGACCACCTCCCCCAAGGCTGCATCACGGGCAGCCTTCGCCTCCAGGACGGCCTGCTTCTCCTCGTCGCATGCCGTCGAGGCCTGGACCAGCGCCGCCCGAATCGAGGTGTCGGAGTGAACCCATCCAGAAGCCAGCTCCAAACGCCCGACCACCAAGCGGGGGTCGGCGCCAAGAAGATCCTGCTGCAGTCGGTCCAGCTCAGCAACAGCACGATCCAGAACGGCAGAAGGAGTCGGAGGGACAGCGGCTAGTGGAGTAGGAGGAGAAGGCGGCAGCGCAGTCGCAGCATCCTGAGGCGGAGTCTGCCGCGCCCCGGCAGCTGTAGTGGCGGCGGCAGGCAAGAGCACCTCGGGAGCCACTTGGGCCGTGGGGGCTGAGCTCGCCCCAGCCGTCCCAGCCAAACCTCGCGAGGACGACCGGGCAGGAGAAGCCTGTGCATCGCGGTCACCTTCCTCCGCGGGCAGAAGCGCCACCACGGATGGGACCTCGGGAGCCCCCTTAGGCTTCTTTGTTGCGGGCGCCAACCTATCCAAAGATGCGGACGTCAAGCCTCAGAAGTAGAGCAAGAGATAAAGACAAGAATCGAATGCTTACGGGTCGCCGCCAGTGAGCTCAAGCGGCCTCCGGCCAAATTTGAAGCCTGAAAATCGGCTGGAAGGGTTGACCTCGGGAAGCTTGGAGGCAGAAGGTGCGTCTGCGGTTCGCCCCGGGGCCAGAAGAGACCCGCGGGAGATCAGCCCGGTCCTGTCCTTCTTCGGGATCGGGGGCGAGCTCCCGCCGTCCTGCTCGTCGTCGTCTTCATCATCATCCTCGTCGTCATCATTCGGAGAGAGGCGGAGAACGCGGGACCTGCGCCGGGGGAGGGGAGCCCTCGACTCTCCGTCAGTCGCCTCGGAGTCAGGCCCCTTTCCGCGCTCCCCTCCCTCTTCCTCTTCGCTGGAGTCACCGGAGGGCACGTCCACCGGTTCCTCGGGAGCTTCCAGGGGCACTGGCCCATCCCCGTTGAAGACGGGCATGGACTTCACCACCTGCTCCCAGTCGTTGTGGAGGAACAAGGGCGTAGGAGCGCCCTCCAACCTCGCCACATTGCCCCCGACCACAGATTGGAGAACCGCAGCCAGGTCTCCGGCGGCTAAGGCCGCTGGGTTCGGACGGGGCATCCACATTGGAAGCGAGTACTGCCGAAGTGGATCCAGCCGGTGCTCCAGGAACTCCCTCAGCAGCGACGCGCCGGTCAGCTTCGCCGCCGCCATGTCGGCCGGCCTCAGATCCGCGTCCATCTTCTCCAACACCGTCTTTGCGCGGGGATCCGTGAGCTCCGCTCGACCCCAGTCGCAGGAGCTCGTGGGCTGCTCCGTGGGCAGGATCAGCCGAGGGTGTATGCGCCCAGCATCCACCAAGATCCACTTGCTCCTGAAGCCCTCAATCCTCTTCCCAGAGTTCGAGATGGCAATGGCGCCGCCGGATGTGACGAAGCTCGCGCACGCGGAAGCGGTCCCACGAGAGGTCCGGAGGTAGAAGTAGTGGCGCAGCAAGGCCAGTGAGGGCACGCCAACATGTGCTTCGCAATAATAAGCAAAGATTGCCAGGAGAAGGACGGAGTTGGGATGGAGATGCAGAGCCTGTAACTTGTAATGGCGGAGGACAGAGAAGAAGAACTCGGAGAATGGAGGCACCAGGCCAGCAACAATGGCACTTACGAAGAGCGGATAGAAGGTGCTCCTTTGACTCTCAGGGGTGGCGGAGCCGGCCTTGAACACCTTCTCCCCGTCGATGCCCCACGCCATCGCCATCTGGCGCAACCGGGCAAGGCCCGCCTCCGACACGTTCGGCGTGTCCAGGGCGGACGAGTACCAAGCTGCGGCCGGGGGCTGACGAGGCGCCATGGCTCCCTAGGCCGCGCGGTCAGAGCAGATCTGGAAATCTCGGAGGAAGGAAGGAGAGGCGCAAGAAAGGGGATTTGAGCAGCAGCCGGATGAAGCAAGAAGCAGGGCCTAGGCGGATGCCACTCCTTTATCAACTCACGCGGTTGCTGAGGCGCCCACGTCCAGTCAACCGCCACGCGGCGCCCAAGGCCGCATGCTATTAGGGCCCGCGGCGCTTCGTTCTTGCCCTTCCGCCTCCCTGCACGGCCAAGCCCGGGCACGCCTTGGTCCCGGGGGCTACTGTCGGTGTTCTGGGAACGGGGGTCCCCAGACTTGCCTGCCTGCGGCCTGTGGCGTGGCTCAAAGGGGGCCCAGCATGGCCCATCTTCACCAACACAAACCCAAGACCCTCGCAAGGGGCCAAGCCTCGCGAGGCGGACGACGCGAAGCTTCCTCAGGCACGACATCGTGAGGCTGGCTCACGAGGAGGCGGAGAGGTCAAGGCGGGGTACCTCACAACCTGCCCATGACGCAAGCCATGACAACTCAGGGCGCCAGGCGGGTGCCAGCCCGCGTAGTGTCCTCCTTTCCTCTTTGGTGCAAAGGGGGCAAGCGCAGCCGCGGAGTACCTAGGCATCAGGCAAAGGTTGCCATTTCGGTGCAACGAGACCAAGACCAGGAGGACTATGAGACGGAGGTCACCATGGAGCCCAAGACGGCGTCATCACCAGAGCCTTGCGCAGGCGAAGACTACTTTTGTCAGGATAGCTGATACTTGCTGTCCCCCTTCAAATTAGCCCGCCATTGTTGGCTCCCTTCCCGCTCAATATTTGGGAAGAGGACCAGGGCCTATATAAATAGGACCAGCCACCCACACAACAAAGGGGATCGGTCGGCGAAAGGAGAGCAGGGCAGAGAGAGAGAGAGAGAGAGAGAGAGAGAGAGAGAGAGAGAGAGAGAGAGAGAGAGAGAGAGAGAGAGAGAGAGAAAGGTGGCTGAACTCCTCCCAGCATTTCATGGCCTCAGCCAAGAACAGACCCTCGCGAGGCTGTTCTTCCTTGTATTGTTCATCATCATCAGCCCAAGAGGCAATCCACACACCACACACTTGAGTAGGGTATTACACCACAACGGTGGCCCGAACCAGTATAAACCCTGTGTCTCTTGTGTTGTTCTTTCCTTAGTTTAGATCTTAGCATGGCGGAGGGGTGCAGGTAGGTAGGAGGCGAAATTTCCACGCGCACCCCAGTGTTCGAACCTCAAGGGTCTGCCAGAACCCGAAATCCGACAAATACAAACAATGGTTTTGAAAAGACAGATTTTATCTGTGGCTGTCGGAAAAACATCAAACAAATGACACCTCACAAACGTCACATCTAGCGTAGGCATATAACAGGGGTTGGGTCTTCTAAAGGTCAATAAAGCTTCAACGTCTCCAAACTCTTCAAGCCTTATTCATGCCTCTAATGGCTTCTTCCGATCATGCTTGTCTTTCTCAAGTTCTTTTGCCAGATCAACTCCGTTGACGCGAAGTCTCTCGTGACGTCCTTGAATATTCTGGACTTGCGTTCCAAACTTCCGGTTTCAACATCCTTCGCATGAACCATGGTCCTACTGTCCTTCAGTTTCTGACGAATCTCCGGTATCTCGAGGTTTTGCTCCTCCAGCTTGGCTACTTCAGCTTCTTGGACCTAAGTTCTTCACGAAATGCTTCCTTTGTCAAAATACGGCTTCCTGCGGGTCCGTCTTAAAATTCCTGATGTAATTCTCCAGATCCTGGTGATACACCAGCTAAGGTTAAAACTACATCCTTTGTTGATAGATGCTCCATCAGCCTTCTACCATCCAATCCTTCCATGCATATGCATGCTTAACTTAGCATGGTGAAAATATCATAAGCATGCGATAACCTCATGGATGCTGTGGTTCTGTTCTTGTCATTTCCATGAGCTATCTCTCCATAGTTGATATCTCCTGCCTTAGGGTTTTCCTTGACAGAACTTTGAGTTTTTAACTCTCCATGCTCCGGTCTTTCTCCGATACACCTTGATCTCGGGTATTGACAACTTCCATAGTCTGCCAAGTTCCATAAGGGTAGCCTTCCTAGGTCACACAAATCTGGAAATTCTTCGGAGCCTCCAATTCTCCTAGTCTTCAGAGTGTTCAACAGTTGTAGTTTCCATTATCATAATGTATGGTAAAATCCTCTTCATTCCGAATGATCTCGGTTGTCCGATATCTTGTACTTCTTGGAGTGGTCTCATTAGTCGAATCTTCATGTGGTCAAAATGGAAAAGGGGGTATGGTCTAACTAAAAGGGGATATTTGAATAAGCTTAGAAGAGAAGAGAGGTAAAAGATCTATTTGAAAAGTAAAGTTTTAGAGAAAAATCTTTCCTATGGGCTTGCCAGTTTCTAGGGTCACGTCCTACAGTCAACATGTGCTTTGCTACCATCTTGTAGCGACCCGACCCGAATGGATCAAGTCTCTGTGCTCAAGTGTCATCCCTGGATTGGTATGCTGACACACAGTACTCGAGGATTTATAACAGAGGTAAATCACATGTATAAAGTAACATAAATACTATTACCTCAATCCAAAATAGCGGAAGTAACAAGGTTGTGGATTCCCATCAACACCAACGGCAAGGTTGAGTGTAGAAATCGTAAACCTAACGTATCACTTACTCGTCGTAAGATAATCCTGCATCATGAGACGTTGCAGCCACAAAGGGTCAGTACATTGAATGTACTGACAAATTCACACCATAGAGAATGATGAACAATGGCTATCACTCCATGCATATACAGCTGGTGGAAAAGCTCTATGGTTATAAGGTTGTTGCGAAAAGCCAATTTTTCCGTACTGCAAAGGAATAAGTTTTATTTAACTATCATGGTGGTTGTTAAACATCGAGAATGGTTGACAGCATTCTCAATCCCAATTAAGCATTATCATTAAAGCCCAGCAAAATTAATTAAAGTCACATGATGAGATTCACATGATAATCCAAGTACTAGATACTCAAGACGTCCATAACCGAGGACACGGCTAACCATGATTAGTTTATACACTCTGCGGAGGTTTGCGCACTTTTCCCCACAAGACTCGATCTCCTCCGTTGGATTTCTCACACTGCATGGTGTTTGAGAAATGGATGACCGAGACACAGTCTTTCAGAAGCGTTTGCACCTTACGATGGGTAGACCGTTCCACCTACATCCCCTACATCTGCTAGTCTACCACTGTAAGAGTTCACACGACTTACTCAACTATGCTAGAGCCCCTAATAGCTTGTGGCTGCACACGGAAGTTTCTAGTATGAATAATCTCATGATCCCTTTGAGCCTGGGTGGCGGTCCAAAAAATACAGGCAATTGCTGGAATACCAGGTGCCTAAACAGGCAATCGCTGGAATACCCAGGTGCCTCAATCCACCTAGATGTGTGTTAAAGTTGCCACCTTAAGTAAACCATTAATTAACAATCTCACATCTGTCATGAATACTCTCAAACCCAATCCACGCCTACGAGCATAGCATGGCAATATAAGCATATCATACTAGTAACTCCCAAGGTTTGAATGCAGGGCAATAGGTTCCTACCTCATCAACTACTTCCCAATACCCACGTGTTATCAATCCTACTCATGCAATGTTTGAGGGTGAAACTAATGCATAAAAACTGGGTATGAAAGGAATATGATCAAAGTGTGAACTTGCCTGCAATGTTGATGAAGATGATTCACACTCAAAACTCCTGATGGTTCTACTTCGTCACACTCCGGTCAATCTATCGTGAGCAAGCAATAGTAACCACACATAAGCAATCACTCAAAGATCGGAGAGAACAAAGAAAATAATTCGGAAAACATCAAAACCAAGCAAATAACTCTTGTAACATAAAATTTTTTCTAACAGTACCAAAATTATGTGAATTTGGCCTTATCATAAAGTTTAGGTCAAGAGCTTTAATTTGCAAAAGGAATCAACTCAAACGGAGTTATAAAACTCAAGTTATGATCAAATGAAGTTTGAATTCAAATCTAGTCTAATTCAATTTTTAAACTTTCAAAAACATGTTTAAGTTGTTTATCTGGATAGAGGAGATCACAACAAAGAAGTGGGCATTGGTTTCGTTGGATTTGGACAAACGAGCGAAAAGTAATGATCGTTTGAAGTTTAGGGACTAGTTTGTAAAAACTTTTAATCACAGACGGGTCCCTGGTAGAAATAAAATAAAACGAAAAGGCTACTAAAAGGACGTTCCCTAACGGACGCTAACGAACGAAGAACCGTTCGGTGCAAACCCTAACTAACGAACGCTCGTCAAATAAATAGACTAAAAGAAAAAACCGCGTTTTAAAGAAAAACCGAGAAACCCAAAATAACCGATCTAGGGATCGGTTTTTATACCGGTCCCTGGCGGTTCGGCGGTCTTCAGCGGAAAACCGGCAGCTCTCTGGCGAGGCTGCGGACTCCGGCGAGTCCGGCGAGCTCCGGCATTCGCGGCGGGGTGCGGCGGTGGGCGGCAGCAGCGGCGAGGCGAGGCGGAAAGGCGGCGCGCGCAAGCAGGCGGCGGACGGAGGCACGGGCGACGGCAGCGTGGGGCGATGGCGGCTGCGGTTGGCGGCAGCGATCTTCGGCTTCGGCGAGATGCGATGCGTGGCGACGAGGAGATAGAGGCGGGGCCCGGGGCCGCGCTATTTAAGGGGAGAGGAGGAGGTGGCGTGGAGGGGGGGTAAACGGAGGCGGTGGCAGAGTCGTGGGCGAGGTGGTCTCCAGCGACGTGGTCGGGCGGGTCTCCCGCTGGTGATCAGGGATGACCCGGGGTGGGCCGGCGCGGCGCTGCGCCGGCTGGGCTTTTTTATAAAGCATTTTCTCAGACAAAAATAAAAATATTACATAGGCATATAATATACCAAAAATTTCAGAAAAAGATTTTCTATAACATGAACATTTTTCTAGCATTAAATAAAATACAGACAAATTCTAATAATTCAAACAGTGCTCCTGCATTAAAAAATCCAATAAAAATCAATTTAAAAAAATACAAAAATGATTTCAAACTTATTTATCTCCAATTTTCTGATGTAGGGAATCATGTTACCTAATTTCCATGTATTTTATTTTTGGAAAAAAATAATTTGAATAAAACTCAAATAACTCCAAATTGAAAATAAATTCAAAAGAACTTTGAATTTAATTCTTTTAAAACTTCCAACTCATATTTCATATATTTTGAAGAAGTCATTTTATCTTCTCTCATGAAAATCATTGAGTTGCTTAAAGTTTCAGAACTGGAAATATTTTCAAATGCAATTCGAATATTTTCAACAACCCTTTTCATTTGATTTAAATGGAAGAAGTCATGTCATCTTCTCTTTAGGGTTTTGTGTTGAAAAGCATTTGAATTCATGGAGATCAAAATGCAAAAATTAAAGTTTGGGAAAGTCCTTTTATTCCCTCTCATTTAACTTTCAAAAAGTTACGAATTTCACTCAATCAATCACACAACAATCAAGCAACCAATCAAATCTATCTATTTAATATAACATTCCAAAATTTAGAATTTTGGGATGTTACACAAGTTCACATGATTACTTGCAACATGATTTCTCCCGTGACCTCAAGAACAAAAGTAACTACTCACAAGTGATAAACATGCTCAAGATCAGAGGTGTATTAAATAGCATAATGGATCTGAACATATAATCTTCCACCAAATAAACCATATAGTAATCAACTACAAGATGTAATCAACACTACTAGTCACCCACAAGCACCAATCTATAGTTCCGGTAACAAGATTGAACACAAGAGATGAACTAGGGTTTGAGATGAGATGGTGCTATTGAAGATGTTGATGCAGATTGCCCTCCCCAAGATGGGCGAGTTGTTGGTGATGATGATGGCGATGATTTCCCCCTCCGGGAGGGAAAGTTCCCCCGGCGAAATCGCTCCACCAGAGGGCAAAAGTGCTCCTGCCCAAGTTCCGCCTTGAGATGGCAGAGCTCCATCCCCGAAGTCCTTCCCTTATTTTTTCTACGTAGAAATGAGTTATATACCAGAAGATGGGCACCGAAGGTGGGCCTGGGTGAGCACAACCCACCAGGGCTCGCTTGGGCTCCCTAGCGCGCCTAGGTGGGTTGTGCCCACCTGGTGGGCCCCCTCTGGTACTTATTTGCTCCAATATTCTTCATATATTCCATAAAAATTCTCCGTGAAGTTTCAGCTTCTTTGGAGTTGTGAAGAATAGGTAGCCTGACATAGCTTTTCTAGGTCCAGATTTCCAGCTGCCGAAATTCTCCGTCGTTGTGTATAGCTTGCATATTATGACAGGAAAGGCATTAGAATTACTCAAAAAAGCATTATTACGGATCAAAACATCATAAATAATAGTAGGAAAACATGATGCAAAATGGACGTATCAACTCCCCCATGCTTAGACCTCACTTGTCCTCAAGTGTAAACCGAAATCGAAAAACATGTCCACATGCTTAGAGAGAGAGAGGTGTTGATAAAAACAAAATACAGACACCATCATGTTGATTATTATACCAGCAACAAACTCAAACATAAGACTCTTATCATATAACTTTTATCATCGACTTCTCATGAACAAGTGACAATTCATCACACTATTGAAGTATAAAGCAAAAACTCTATTAGAAACTAACAAACTGTGTTCTCAGTCAACTTTGTAACTACAGTTCATCATCTTTTCAAGAAGGGTAACGTATCAGAGCCTTTCGGCAAGTCCACATACTCAACCATCATATAGTCTTTCATGATTGCTAACACTCACCGCGTACACATGAGCAAAACGTTTCAACCTAACACATAGAAAGATAGGGGCTTGTAGTTTCGCCTCCCAACATATTCACCTCAATGGTGATGTCAATAATAATAACTCATGCTATCTATATTCAACTAGACATATGTGCCTAGATGTTTCCTCACCACATGATGCTTGCCAAAGGAGAAAAATAAAAAAGGAATAGAGAGAACTTTGGACTCTTTGCATAAAAGTAAATACATAAAAGTAAAAGATAGGCCCTTCGCAGAGGGAAGCAGAGGTTCCCATGCGCTTATTTGTTTGTATGCTCAACCCATTAGTGCAAAAGAACTTCACATTGTATTGCCCCTTGTGATAGCAACCTTTATTATGCAGTCTGTCGCTTTTATTCTTCACCATCACAAGTTCGTACAACGCTCAATTTTCTCTTGCACTAAATGATCTCACACTTATAGAAGCAATTTTTATTGCCTTTTTGCACTGATGACAACTTACTTGAGTGATCTTTCTCAATCCCTTGATAGGTATGGTGGACTCTTGAAAATAAGATTTGGGTTTAAGGGTTTCTAGATGCACAAGTAGTATCTCTACATAGTGTGGAATTTTTGGCTAGCAAAGATATTGGGCAAGCACCACATGTTAAAGTATCCATTACAATATTACTTATATGTGAATATAAACAAAAATAAACCATTAAGTTGTCTTCCTTGTCCAACGTCAACAATTTTGGCATATAATATTTTGATGAGGGCTCACAATCACAAAACATTTCTAGGATAGTATATTTATATGTGAATCTTCTCTTCCCTTATTAATTCTTTCATGAGTTGCATCATTGACTAATGCTATGTTTGTCAATCTCTAACAAAATTTTCTACTTATACTTTTCCTTATGTGGTGTCATCACCTCCATAAGATTAGCATATGATCTTTTTCATTTATTTCCTTTCTTTCATTTATTTCCTTTCTTTCAATTGCAACATGAAAGTGAAGAAAGCAAAAACTCAAACTAAACTTTATATATATCTCGCGCATGATTACAAGGATAGATCACTAAGAAAACTCTCGAAAAGAAATGATTGAACTAAACTTTTATCCATCAAAAGCAAAAGATCGAACTAAAATAAGTAAAGGCAAAAGATAGTGGGGATGATACGATACCGGGGCACCTCCCCCAAGCTTGGCGGAAGCCAAGGGGAGTGCCCATACCCGATACTCAATTTTCTTTTGGTGATGAAGAAGACGGTTGTGGTGGTGATGAAGCAATCATGTCCTTAAGGATCAAGAGATTCTCTAATCGATGGATGATGCCCAAGAGGTGGATGATGTGCTCTTGATGCAGAATATTTTCATGGGTGGGATACTTATTTTACACACGAACCGTTTCAATGACGTAAAAGGCTTCAGTCTCGGTAGGAGTAAGATGAGCATAGTGAGGTTTAAGGATATCTTCTTGTTCTTCCTCCTCGGCTGGCAGTGCTTGCTCGAACACCGGGGGTTGACCTACGGTAGCCTCCTTGCTATCGTCTCCCTTGATAGCTTCTGCGGGCTCTTCTCTCTTTAGCTCAATCTTCATCAACCAAGCATCCTCTTCCATGTTGTTGGAGGAAGAAGAAGACATGATGCCTGGCTCAACAGATCTGACCGAAAATAGCAAGAAAAGAGAACAGAAGATTTCCCCGTGATACGGTGGTCAATAGGTTCGGGGGGTATATAAAGATTTTTTATCTTGGGAAACAAGCAAGCCAGGTTCGCCCTGGTGTCTTGTGCCCACTAGGGTAAACTTCCTAGAAGTTTCTTATTTTTCTAAATATTCTAAAACTGAAAAAAAATATTTTGCAGATTTTTTGTGGTCTGTTTACTTACCATATCACGTAGGTCCTTATTTTCATGATTCTGGAGTGTTCCGGAAGGACACTTTTATGTGTTCTTCAGGTGTCAAAATTTGGACAATATTACTTTCAACATTAATGGGCGTACCCGAGATATAATGTTTTATTCGTTGCCCATTAACAACCTTCGGGTTAGTACCTTTGGCATTATTTATTTTGATAGATCCAGATAGATAAACATCCTCGATAACATAGGGTCCTTCCCATTTGGAGAGGAGTTTTCCTGCAAAGAATCTGAAACAAGAGTTGTACAAAAGAACATATTCTCTGACTTTAAACTCACGCTTTTGGATTCTCTTATCATGCCATCTTTTGACTTTTTCTTTAAACAACTTAGCATTTTCATAAGCTTGGGTTCTGCATTCATCTAAAGAGCTAAAATCAAATAACCTCTTTTCACCAGCAAGTTTGAAATCATAGTTGAGCTCTTTGATTGCCTAGTATGCTTCATTTTCTAACTCTAGAGGCAAATGACAAGCTTTTCCATAAACTATTTTATAAGGAGACATCCCATATGATTTTTGTATGTTGTTCTATAAGCCCAAAGTGCATCATCGAATTTCTTAGACCAATTCTTCCTAGACCTATTGACAGTCTTTTGCAAAATTAACTTTGTTTCTCTATTGCTAAGTTCAACTTGACCACTAGAGTGATGATGATAACATGATGCAATTCTGTGGTTAACATCATACTTGGCGAGCATTTTACGGAAAGCACCAAGAATAAAGTGTGAACCACCATTAGTCATTAAATATCTAGGGACTCCAAACCTTGGGAAAATAACTTCTTTAAGCATTTTAATAGAGGTGTTGTGATCAGCAATACTGGTTGGAATAGCTTCTACCCACTTAGTAAGATAATCAACAACAACCAGAATATGTGTATACCCATTAGAGGAAGGAAAAGGTCCTGTGTAATCAAATCCCCAAACATCAAATGGTTCAACAGCAAGTGAATAATTCATAGGCATTTCTTAATAGTTACCGATATTACCTATTCTTTGGCATTCATCACAAGATAAGACGAACTTACGGGCATCCTTGAAGAGAGTAGGCCAATAAAATCCAGATTGTAATACCTTATGAGAAGTTATGTGTCCAGCATGATGCCCTCCATAAGCTTCAGAGTGACATTTTTGTAGGATTTGCCCCTGTTCATGCTCAGGCACACAACGTCTAATAATACCATCTACTCCTTCTTGATAAAGATGTGGGTCATCCCAACAGTAATGTCTTAAATCATAAAAGAATTTTTTCTTTTATTGGTTTGTAAATCTAGGTGGTAAATATTTAGCAACTATGTAATTAGCATAGTCACTATACCAAGGAGTGTTATGAGCAACATTGATTGTAGCTAACTGCTCATCAGGAAAACTATCATCAATAGGTAGTGGGTCATCAAGCACATTTTCAAGCCTAGACAAGTTATCAGCTACGGGGTTCTCAACTCCTTTTCTATCAGTGATATGTAAGTCAAATTCTTGTAGCAAGAGAACCCGTCGAATAAGTCTAGGTTTAGCATCTTTCTTTTCCATAAGATATTTAATAGCAGCATGATCGGTGTGAACAATTACTTTTGAATCAACAATATAAGATCTAAATTTATCACAAGCAAACACCACTGCTAAGAATAATTTTTCAGTAGTAGCATAGTTTTGTTCATCACTGTCTAGAGTTTTACTAGCACAATGAATAACATTCAGTTTCTTATCAACTCTTTGTCCGAGAACAACACCAACAGCATAATCATTAGCATCACACATAATTTCAAAAGGCAAGTCCCAATCAGGTGGTTGAATAATAGGTGTAGAAATTAAGGCTTTCTTGAGTGTTTCAAAGGCTTCTAAACAATCATCATCAAAAACAAAAGGAATACCATTTTGCAAAAGATTCATGAGAGGCCTAGAAATTTTAGAAAAGTCTTTGATAAATCTCCTATAGAAACCAGCATGACCTAAGAAGCAACGAATACCATTCATACCTTTAGGACATGGAATTTTCTCAATTGCATGAACCTTAGCTTTGTCCACTTCACTACCTCTTTCAGAAATTTTATGGCCAAGACCATACCTTCATTAACCATAAAGTGGCACTTTTCCCAATTCAAGACAAGATTTTCTTTTTCACACCTCTGCAAAACTCGATCAAGATTTCTTAAAAAATATTCAAAAGACTTCCCATAAACATAGAAATCATCAATGAAAACCTCAACGATGTTTTTGCAGAAGTCCTAGAATATAGCAGTCATACATCTTTGAAAGGTAGCAGGTGCATTGCATAAACCAAAAGGCATATGTCTATAATCATAAGTTCCAAAGGGCCAAGTAAAAGTGGTCTTTTCTTGATCAGGTTGATAAACAAGTATTTGTGAAAAACCAGAGTATCCATCAAGGAAGCAAAAATGTGTGTGCTTAGATAATCTTTCTAGCATTTGATCAATAAAAGGTAGAGGGTAACAATCTTCTCTAATTGCTTTGTTTAATTTTATGAAATCAATTACCATTCTATAGCCTGTAACAATTCTTTGTGGAATAAGTTCATTCTTATCATTAGGAACAATAGTTATACCTCCTTTCTTAGGGACACAATGAACAGGACTTACCCATCTACTATCAGTTATGGGATAGATTATACCTGTTTCCAGAACTTTTACTATTTCCGTTCTTACCACTTCTTTCATCTTTGGATTAAACCGACGTTTGTGATCAACAACGGGTTTAGCATAAGGTTCCATATTAATCTTGTGTTGAATAGAGTGGGACTAATCCCCTTTAAATCATCAAGAGTATATCCAAAACCAGCTCGGTGCTTCCTTAGATCTTTCAATAATCTTTCTTCTTCATGTTCTGAAAGGTTAGCACTAATAATAACATGATATATCTTCTTTTCATCAAGATAAGCATATTTCAAAGTGTTTGGAGATTGTTTTAATTCAAACACAAGATCACCTTTAGGTGGAGGAGGACCTCCTAGAGTTTCAATAGGCAAATTGTGTTTAAGCAGAGGACATTGTTCAAACAAAATCTTATCTGTTTCATTTCTTTCATGCATATGTAAATCATTTTCATGGTCTTGAAAATATTGTTCTAGTGGATCAGTAGGAGGCACAGCAATAGAAGCAAGACCAGTTAATTCATCTTTACTAGGAAATTTTTTTAGAAGCTTTCTACTAAACTTGGAAAAATTAACCTCATAAGACTCATCACCAAAACTAACACCAACAGTTTGTTTCTCGCAGTCTATTCTAGTAGTAAGGGTGTTCAAGGAAGGTCTACCAAAGATAATGTGGCAAAAGTCATCTTCTGGGAACCAAGAACAAGAAAATCAATAGGGTATTTTATTTTCCCACACAAGACTTCAACATCTCTAACAATCCCAATTGGTGATATAGTGTCTCTATTAGTAAGTTTAATAGTAACATCTATGTCTTCTATCTCTGCGGGTGCTATGTCATTCATAATTTGTTGATATAAGGAATAAGGAATAGCACTCACACTAGCACCTATGTCACATAAACCATGATAACAATGATCTCCTATTAACTAAGCCAACAGGCATGCCAACAACAGGTCTATGTTTATCCATTTTATCAGGTTTGGCAATTCTAGCAGCTTCTTTGCAGAAGTAAATAACACGCCCATCTACATTTTCCTCCAAAAGATCCTTAACCATAGAAATAAAAGGTTCTACTTTAATTTCTTCATCAAGTTTAGGTGCTCTAATGTAACTTTTTTTGACCATAGTTGCAACTCTAGCATGTTCCTTTATCCTTAGGGAAAGGTGGTTTCTCAATGTAAGCAGTAGGAACAACTGGATCAACATTATAAAGTATAGTTTCTTCTAGAACTGGTACCGATTCTCTAATTTCTTCTTTGATTGGTGGGTGATATTTAAACCACTTCTCTTTAGGGAGATCAACATGAGTAGTAAATGATTCACAAAAGGAGGCTACTATCTCAGAGTCAAGTCCATATTTAGTGGTAAATTTTTGAAAAGCATCGGTATTCATAAAAGATTTAACACAATCATACATTAGCTTAATACCTGACTCTTTACCTTCGTCGAGTTCCCAATCTTCAGAGTTGCATTTAATTCTTTCCAAAAGATCCCACCGGAATTCAGTAGTCTTCTTCATAAAAGAACCAGCACAAGAAGTATCAAGCCTGGATCGATCATTATGAGAAAGCCGAGCATAAAAATTCTAGATAATAATTTCTCTTGAGAGCTCATGATTGGGGCATGCATATAACATTAACTTAAGCCATCCCTAAGCTAAAGCGACACTTTCTCCTTCATGAGGCCAAAAATTATATATATAATTCCGATCATGATGAACTAGATGGATAGGATAATTTTTTTGATGGAACTCCAATTTCAATCGATTCCAATTCCAAGATCCAATATATCAAGTGCAATTATTTTCCCTTCAAAGATAAAGGGAAAACCTTCTTCATAACTTCATCTCCGGGTAAACCTGCAAGTTTGAACAATCCACAAATTTGTTCTACATATATCAAGTGCATATCAGGATGTTCGGTTCTATCTCCTGCATAAGGATTAGCTAGTACTTGTTCTATCATACCTGAAGGAATTTCATATTCAATATGTTCAGTAGGCGCAGTAGGTTGATGGGTAGCTAATTGTGGTTCTGGTCGAGGTGAAGATACCCCGAACAAACACCTCAAAGGATTGCTTTCCATAGTAACAAATGACAGTAAATTTTAGCACACTATATAAATGTTTCCTTACCAAATTCCACATACCAAAGGCGCTTCACTCCCCGGCAATGGCGCTAGAAAATAGCCTTGATGACCCACAAGTATAGGGTGTCAATTGTAGCTCTTTTCGATAAGTAAGAGTGTCGAACCCAACGAGGAGCAGAAGGAAATGACAAGTGGTTCCAGCAAGGTAATGTCTGCAAGTGCTGAAATTGTAAGTGACAGAGTAGTTTGATAGCAAGATAATTTGTAACGAGCAAGTAACGATAATAGTAGCAAAGGTGCAGCAAGGTAGCCCAATCCTTTTGAGGCAAAGGACATGCCAAAACGGTATCTTATGATAAGCAAAGCGTTCTTGAGGGTACACGGGATTTTCATCTAGTCACTTTCACCATGTTGGTTTGGTTTGTGTTCGGTACTTTGATAATTTGATATGTGGGTGGACCGGTGCTTAGGTGATGTTCTTACTTGAACAAACCTCCTACTTATGATTAAACCCCCGCAAGCATCTGTAAGTATGAGAAAAGTGTTAAGAATAAATTCTAACCATAGCATTAAACTTTTGGATCCAATCGGTCCCTTACGGAATAGCACATAAACTAGGCTTTAAGCTTGAGTCTCTCTTGCAACCCATCATCTAATTGCTACTCCATAGTGCATTCCCTTAGGCCCAAATATGGTGAAGTTTCATGTAGTCGACGTTCACATGACACGACTAAGGGAATCACAACATACATACTATCAAAATATCATACACATATCAAGTTCACATGATTACTTGCAACATGATTTCTCCCGTGACCTCAAGAACAAAAGTAACTACTCACAAGTGATAAACATGCTCAAGATCATAGGGGTATTATATAGCATAATGGATCTGAACATATAATATTCCACCAAATAAACCTTATAGTAATCACCTACAAGATGTAATCAACACTACTAGTCACCCACAAGCACCAATCTATAGTTCCGATAACAAGATTGAACACAAGAGATGAACTAGGGTTTGAGATGAGATGGTGCTGTTGAAGATGTTGATGGAGATTGCCCTCCACAAGATGGGAAAGTTGTTGGTGATGATGATGACGATGATTTCCCCCTCCGGGAGGGAAAAAGTGCTCCTGCCCAAGTTCCGCCTCGAGACGGAGGCGCTCCGTCCCAAAAGTCCTCCCCTCATTTTTTTCTAGGTCAAAATGACTTATATACCAGAAGATGGGCACCAGAGGTGGGCCTGGGTGAGCACAACCCACTAGGGCGCGCCTAGGCTCCCTAGTGCGCCCAGGTGGGTTGTTCCCACCTGGTGGGCCCCCTCTAGTACTTATTTGCTCCAATATTCTTCATATATTCCATAAAAATTCTCCAGACTGTTTGGAGTTGTGCATAATAGGTAGCCTGACGTAGCTTTTCCAGCTCCAGATCTCTAGCTGCCGGAATTCTCCCTCTTTGTGTGTACCTTGCATATTATGAGAGAAAAGGCATTAGAATTACTCCAAAAAGCATTATTATGGATAAAAACATCATAAAATAACAGTAGAAAAACATGGTGCAAAATGGACGTATCAAGCCCGTGGCTACAGTCGGCCTGTTTGTGGCCAGTTAACCCGTTGGGTTGTTTTCATAGCGTCATCAAATATGGCCTATTAACGGCCTGTTATGGCCGAGCCATAAAACAGACGATTTCCACTCTAGCCTGTCTACGGCCCATTTTGCGGACCGTTATTGGTCCGTGAATAGTATGGCCCATGTTTGGCGAAACGATTATACGGCCCATAGAAGGCCCGTTGATTAGACGGCCCGTAGAAGGCCCATGGATCCTACAGCCCGTAGAAGGCCCATGGACAATACGGCCCGTAGGTGGGCCATGGTTACTACAGAAGGTAGCAGGACCATGGTTACAACAGTCCGTGTGTTGCCATGTTATTGTGGCCTAGTTATAAAAATAGGTTATTGTGGCCACTAGAAAAACGCGGAAAAAGAAATGCAGCGACTACAAGCAAAAAACTAAACAAGATAATAAGGAAATAAATAAGTAGGCAACTAATGCTAGGCTATTAAGGCTATTACACATATTACATCCACTGGGCATCAAAGTTCGCCACCAGTGCAAATATAGGGAACAAAGCAACATATTACATACACTGGCCGTCTAAATTGGCCACCAGTGCAAATAAACGCGGCAACAAAACAAGTCCATAACTGGAACAACTACAGAAGAGCTCAAGAAACGTTATCCTAGGTATCCACCATGCTGGCAATAATCTTAGCAAGCTTATTAGCTTTGTCCTGTTTGGCGCTAAAATCTTCCAACGCTTGTTGTAACACCAGAAAGTATGCATCTGAATGCTCCCGGGACTTCCTCAATCATTCGGCTTCTTGTCGCAGCACAGCTAATTGATATCTTTCAGCTTGTAGTTGAGACTCAAGAAACCGAACCGATTCAGACTATGAGTATGAATAGCTTGTGCTAGCGGTAGTGGCCAGTAACTCGAACACTAAACCAAGATAGGACTTTGGGGTTGTCTCACTATGTTCAAGATAGTATTCCTTAGCTGTTTCATCAGCTTTGTTGGAGACCAACAAGGATGCCTCACTATCCTGAACCTTATTTACATTACTTCTTTACCATTTCTTAATAAGGCACCCTTACCCAATATTCTGTTAGCATTCTAAAATAAGAAACAAGCAGACACATAACAGGTTTAGCATGTACTAGTATGTGAAACTCATTTTGGTGAACCAGTTCATTAGTAAGGTGGACATGATTAAAATACCAAGTCTTCTATTGCCAAGTAGTACATAATAAAAGCATCAAACAAACAAATATCTATGTCCTATGGTCACTTCATTGTCTTGCCAGATCAAAATAGAGACACGGTTGAAATCATATCAGTTCAAGACAATGCAACACTGAAAGAATACAAAGCATGGGAAACTACATGGCACAACAAGATTTTAGATGGGTACCAGGTCTACATGTACAACAACACTATTGGCTCTATTGTGATGCTAGTAATGTGCATGATATGAGAAGTCAACTGTATACACAATTGAAATTGAAATCAAGAGAGCTATTTATAAGAGGAAACCTGTTAAAGAAACATCCGTAAACATACCTATTGTGCCATTGGAGTTTTGATTGGATCCTTTAATTTAAAAATAAGTTTGTATGATAAAATACAGTGATAAAAGATCAAAGCAGTATACATGATAGCATCAGAATCTTAAATGAGAATAGTTGTTCTTCAGGTTTAAGCACTTGTTCTACATGAACAGAGTATAGTAAGACGCCGATATATAGTACTTAAAAAATAAAAAATGAGCTCATAGACCTTACCATATTCTTGGTTCGGGACCAGTACAGAACAAGGTATTCCCAGTCATCGTCCAGTAATGTGTCTTAGGAGAACGCAAGGGAATTTGATGAGTTTCTTTGCCAGTGAAGTACATTTTCTTCAGGTAATTCTGATATTGCCACCAAGCATTCTTCAAGATAGCAGAGGTATTAGCATAGGTTAACTCATCTTGGGTTTCCAAATCAGTCCTTCTCTATAGAGAAAAATGGGAATATTTGTTGTATTATAACCATCATGGAGGTAGAATGTATGGGACAAAGCAAATTAATTGCCATGAATAACATTACTTACACATAACTCCTGGACAGCACCTACAACTGGCATTTTCCTTCATCTTCACTATAATATTTCCATGGTGGGAAGATACACACATAGGATTTAACAACATCAAATGCGATAGATGCTAAACTACGAATGGTTGGTTGTGCTTCCTCCGCAGGAATAGGAGTACTAACTGGTGGAGTTGGGGTTAGCCGTAGTAGTACTGGCACTTTGGGCACTGGAGATGCCTTACTAACTGCTCTTGTTTGGGAGCTCTATGGTGGAGATGGTGTTGTGTCAACAGGAACTGGGTTACTATCTGCTGGGGTTGGGGTTAGATCGGGTGAAGCTGGTTCTCTGTCCATCACAATAGGGGTACAATCTGCGAGAGTCTAGGTTATGGGTGGTAGGAATGGTTCTCGTGCATGTACAATCGGGGTTCTATCTCCGCCAGGAGGTAGCACTGTTTTATTTGAACACGTGTTTTTACTCCGCTAGATACTTCCATCACGCGCTCCAATTCAAATGGCTGATAAACAAGAAACATAGTTGAATGTACAGACATTGTACGAGAGACATATGCAATAGATAGTGTGGAAAAAAGAGGGCATGAAATAGTTGACATGTATATTGTTTAACTAAAAAGGATAGCTTGACATAATTTCACATATATGATGTCTATCTAAAGTGGGTAGCATAGCATGACATAATTCAAAGATATGATGCCTAACTAAACAGGATGGCATAAGATAATTATATGATGTCTTTAGTATACAGGTTCGCATGACATAATTCACATACATGTCTAAGTAATCAGGATCAGATGATTTAATTCACATATGTGATTTGTATGCTAATCAGAGGGCATTCACATATATGATGTCTGAATTAAGAACATGTTGTTGAATATTGTGTATATGATGTCTAAACTATGCAATGCAAGACACCATAGGCATGATATGAGCAGTATAACCATGCCAAGTTAGAGCATACACCTCGGTGGGGGAATATGACTGGTCATCTGTATCTGAATCCATCTCTGAGGAGCTATCTGGACCTAGCAAGAGATCTACTTCGACAGGTAGCATTGTCTGCTCTGAAGACCTTGTTTTCACTCCAGATTTTTCCATCACCAACTCAAATGGATGATTCACACGAAGAGCAGTTTAATGTACAAACATTCTCGACAAATGGAAATGTAATGAAGAAAAGGATGGGCAAGATATCATTCGAATATATGATGCCTATTTAAACAGGATGGCATTGCATATTTCACATATATTACGGCTGGGTAAAAGAGATGAGACTGCATAATTCCCATATATGATATAGAAACTAAACAGGTGGCATTACATAACATTTCTAAACTAAGTAAATAAGACATATGATGTCGAAAGTAGGCACTTCAAGGTAACATATGCATGATATGACTAACATCATCATGCCAAGTTAGATAAAACACCTTGGGGGGTAAATAGGAGTGGTTAGCTGCGTCTGGATCCACCTTAGAACAGATATCTTCCTCTGGATTACAATCTGGAGAGGGGGGACGGTTTTCCATTGAACCCACCATGGAGCGATGTCTGCATGACATTGTATTGCCGTGCAAAAACTCTTTTCTTTTTATCTACATGTTCAGCATCACTGTGTACATTATCTGTCATGCATACAAAAAAATATAGTGAGATTGTGTAAGGAGAGCATGCAGAAATCTAGAGTGATGGTAACAACCAGTGGATGGATCCAAAAATAATGATAGCAAGCTGATGATAGCTTTAATTTAATAAAAAGACAGATGATCATTGCTTTACTATTTGTGTCCCACCCAAGATGAACAACATAGGCATACCCTAGGTGAACCAGCCAATAGACATAGATACTATTCATTGCTGCCTTGATATGTGCCCCACAAGTAATTTTAAACTCAATTTTGAAAATTAATTTGGATCTGACTTGGAGTCTAAGAGGTGAACAGGATGATAAAGTAGTAGGTAATATTAAGAAATGCATAACATAAGCAGAAACAAAAGAGTGTGACCTCTCTTATGGACCCGTGTACTCCTCAGGTTCATCTCCTGAGTCGATGATGGTGATGCCATTGCGGTGGGTGCCGGCAGCAGGGAAGGAGATCTGAGGCGGTGAAAGATGGTCATGAGTCGTGATGTATGCTTTGGTGGATGTTTCTGCCGATGGATCAGCTCAGGTGAGGTGGACGATGTCGCAGCAGGAGCAGGACAAACCACACAAAGTTTTCTTCGACACCTACCTGTAACTGAAGTAATTTTGTAAGGGGTTCTTTGGCTTGCAGGATTGTAAAAATGCAAGGATAGGAAAAACACCGGAATATGATAAGAATGCATGTGGGAAACAGAGCATTTGTAAACACATGATTTCTGTCAACTTGGGTGTTTGGTTCACAGGAATTGGAAGAGCAGAGTAATGCAAAGAAACATGGCCAAATTAAAGTGAAACCATATGAAAGCGTGTACAGTTAGAATGTTATTCTGCCACTAATGCACTTGGTCTTGATTCCAAGAATAGGATTTTGAAAAGTAGGTCCACGTGGATGTTTTGCTCCATTCCTTTCAACAAAATGCATGAATAAATGAATAGTAGAGTGCCATAGGAAAATTTCCTATTGCTATATTTTTCCTTCAGTTTTTCCTTTGAACCAAAATAGCCCTAATGAATCGACATGAATGTAGAGTCATAAGTGATGCGACAAGTGTACAACCTCTTTACCGTAGCCGTGTCGACCTCGTCATCATTGGATTGGTTGATGAAGAAGTTGAGGCAAAGATGGTTGTCGGAGGTGTGGAGGAAGATCTGAGGAATCTGTGGTTGGCGTCCAGGGCACTGATTTGTTGTGATGTATGGTTCTGTCATTGGAGCAGCTCCGGCGAGCCGTAAGATGCTACCTCTTGAGCTTGCGTTAGTTTTTCCCTTGAAGAGGAAAGGGTGATGCTGCAAAGGAGCATATGTATTTCCCTCAGTTTTGAGAACCAATGTATCAATCCAGTAGGAGACTACCCAACCAGCAACCGAATACCTGCACAAACAAACACCAACTTGCAAACAACACGACAAAGGAGTTGTCAATCCCGTCATGGTTATTCGCCAAGTGAGATCTGATAGAGATGGATAAACAGTAAAGTAATATTTGTGGTATTTTTGGTTTATGGAACGGAAAGTAAAAGATTGCAAAGTAAGGAAACAGCGACAGAAATTGGCAAGTTGACGGAAAACTAATATGATGTAAAATAGACCCGAGGGCCATAGGTTTCAGTAGTGGCTTCTCTCAAGATAGAAATTATTACAATGGGTGAACAAATTACTGCCGAGCAATTGATAGAAAAGCACAAAGTTATGACAATATCTAAGGCAATGATCATGAATATAGACATCACGTCCGTGTCAAGTAGATTGAAACGATTCTGCCTGTACTACTATTACTCCACACATCGATCGCTATCCAGCATGCTTCTAAAGTATTAAGTTCATAAGAACAGAGTAACGCATTAAGCAAGATGACATGATGTAGAAGAATTAACTCAAGCAATATGATGAAAAAACCATCTTTTTATCCTCGATGGAAACAATACAATACTTTCCTTGCTGCCCCTACTGTCACTAGGAAAGGACACCGCAAGATTGAACCCAAAGCTAAGCACTTCTCCCATTGCAAGAAAAACCAATCTAGTTGGCCAAACCAAATCGATAGTTCGAAGAGACTTGCAAAGATATCAAATCATGCATATAAGAATTCAAAGGAGAGTCAATTAATATTCATAGCTGATCATAAATCAACAATTCATCGGATCTCAGCAAACACACCGCAAAAGAGTATTACGTCGAATAGATCTCCAAGAACATTGAGGAGGACTTTGTATTGAGATTAAAAGAGAGAGAAGAAGCCATCTAGCTATTAGCTATGGACCTGTAGGTCTGAAGTAAACTACTCACGCTTCATTTGAAAGGCAATGGTGTTGATGTAGAAGCCCTCCGTGATCGATTCCCCCTCCGGCAGGATACCGGAAACGTCCCCAAGATGGGATCTCACTGGTACAGAAGGTTGCGGCGGTGGAAAAGTGGTAGTGGTTTCGAGGCTCTCCTAGATGTTTTTGGGGTATAAGAGTATATATAGGAGGAAGAATTAGGTCAGGGGAGCTACGAGGGGCCCACAAGATCGGGGGGCGTGCCCCACCCCCTGGGCGCGCCCGCACCCTTGTGGCCGCCTCGAGGCTCCTCTGACTTGCACTCCATGTCTCCTGGGTGTCTTCTGGTCCAAGAAAAATCATCGTAAAAGTTTAATTCTGGTTGGATTCCGTTTGGTATTCCTTTTCTACGAAACTCTGAAACAAGGAAAAAACAGAAACTGGCACTGGGCTCTAGGTTAATAGGTTAGTCCCAAAATCATATAAAATAGCATATTAATGCATATAAAAGATCCAAAACAGATAATATAATAGCATGGAACAATAAAAAATTATAGATATGTTGGAGACTTATCAAGCATCCCCAAGCTTAATTCCTACTCGTCCTCGAGTAGGTAAATGATAAAATAGAATTTTTGATGTGGAATGCTACATAACATATTTATCCATGTAATTCTCTTTATTGTGGCATGAATGTTCAGATCCGTAAGATTCAAAACAGAAGTTTAATACTAACATAAGAACAATAATACTTCAAGCATACTAATATAATTATGTCTTCTCAAAATAACACGCCCAAAGAAAGCTTATCCCTACAAAATCATACAGTCTGGCTATGCTCCATCTTCATCACACAAAATATTTAAATCATGCACAACCCCGATGACAAGCCAAGCAATTGTTTCATACTTTTGATGTTCTCAAACTTTTTCAACTTTCATGCAATACATTAGCGTGAGCCATGGACATAGCACTATAGGTGGAATAGATGGTGGTTGTGGAGAAGACAAAAAGAAGGAGATAGACTCACATCAACTAGGCATATCAATGGGCTACGAAGATGCCCATTAATAGATATCAATGTGAGTGAGTAGGGATTGCCATGCAATGGATGCACTAGAGCTATAAGTTTATGAAAGCTCAAAAAGAAAACTAAGTGGGTGCGGATCTAACTTGCTTGCTCACAAGACCTAGGGCAATTTGAGGAAGCCCATCGTTGGAATATACAAGCCAAGTTCTATACTGTAAAATTCCCACTAGTATATGAAATTGATACCATAGGAGACTCTTTATCATGAAGATCCTGGTGCTACTTTGAAGCACAAGTGTCGTAAAAAGGATAGTAACATTGTCCCTTCTCTCTTTTTCTCTCATTTTTTTATTTGGGCCTTCTCTCATTTTTTGGGCTTCTCTTTTTTTGTCCGGAGTCTCATCCCGACTTGTGGTGGAATCATAGTCTCCATCATCCTTTCCTCACATGGGACAATGCTCTAACAATGAAGATCATCACACTTTTATTTACTTACAACTCAAGAATTACAACTCGATACTTAGAACAAAATATGACTCTATGTGAATGCCTCAGGCGGTGTACCGGGATGTGCAATGAATCAAGAGCGACATGTATAAAATGATGAACGGTGGCTTTGCCACAAATACGATGTCAACTACATGATCATGCAAAGCAATATGACAATGATGGAGTGTGTCATAATAAACGGAACGGTGGAAAGTTGCATGGCAATATATCTCGGAATGGCTATGGAAATGCCATAGTAGGTAGGTATGGTGGCTGTTTTGAGGAAGGATAGTGGTGGGTTTATGGTACCGGCGAAAGTTGCGCGGTACTAGAGAAGCTAGCAATGGCGGAAGGTGAGAGTGCGTATAATCCATGGACTCAGCATTAGTCATAAAGAAGTCACATACTTATTGCAAAAATCTATTAGTCATCAAAACAAAGTACTACGCGCATGCTCCTAGGGGGTTAGATTGGTAGGAAAAGACCATCGCTCGTCCCCGACTGCCACTCATAAGGAAGACAATCAAAAAATAAATCATGCTCCAGCTTCATCACATAATGGTTCACCATACGTGCATGCTACGGGACTCACAAACTTTAACATAAGCATTTCTCAAATTCACAAATACTTACTAGCATGAATCTAATATCACCATCTTCATATCTCAAAACAATCATAAGGAATCAAACATCTCATAGTATTCAATGCACTTTATATGACAGTTTTTATTATATCCCTCTTGGATGCCTATCATATTAGGACTAATTTTATAACCAAAGAAAATTACCATGCTGTTTAGAGACACTCAAAATAATATAAGTGAAGTACGAGAGTTCATCAATTTTTATAAAATAAAACAACCACCGTGCTCCAAAAAGATACAAGTGAAGCACTAGAGCAAATTTTTGCCTAGCTCAAAAGATATAAGTGAAGCACATAGAGTATTCTAATAAATCACGATTCTTGCGTGTCTCTCTCAAAAGGTGTGTACACCAAGGATGATTGTGGCAAAATAAAAAGCAAAGACTCAAATCATACAAGATGCTCCAAGCAGAATGCATATCATGTGGTGAATAAAAATATAGCCTCAATTAAAGTTACCGATAGACGAAGACGAAAGAGGGGATTCCTTCCCAGGGCATCCCCAAGCTTCGAATTTTTGAAATCCTTGAATATTACCTTGGGGTGCCTTGGGAATCCCCAAGCTTAGGCTCTTGCCACTCCTTATTCCATAGTCCATCAAATCCTTACCCAAAACTCGAAAACTTCACAACCCACAAGTCCAATAGAAAATCTCGTTAGCTACGTTAGTATAAGAAAATAAATCACCACTTTGGGTACTGTTGTGAACTCATTCTTTATTTATATTGGTGTAATATCTACTGTATTCCAACTTTTCCATGGTTCATACCCCCCCCCC
>NC_041386.1:312701452-312708961 GCF_002162155.2 Triticum dicoccoides
AGCCATAGATGCATCAAAATAAGCACACAACACGCGAAAAACAGAACCTGTCATAAACAGAACAATCTATAGCAATCTAGATATTTATAATACTTCTGTAACTCCAAAAATCCTGAGAAATTAGGTAGTACCAGATAATTTCTTTATAAATCATCTGCAAAAATACTAAGTATTTTATCGTTCTTCTATAAAAAATGAAAACTAATCTCCTAGGCCCAAAAGTTTCTGTTTTTCAGCAGGATCAAATCATCTATCACCGTAAGCTATCCCAAAGGTCTTACTTGGCACAAACACTAATTAAGACATAAGACCACATCTAACTAGAGGCTAGATGAAATATTTAATGGAAAACAACAAGTAAAAAATTGGTTGTCTCCCAACAAGCACTTTTCTTTAAAGCCATTAAGCTAGGCATCGATAATTTTAATGATGCGCACATGAAAGACAAGAATTGAAGAACAAAGAGAGCATCATATAGCATGTGAAAAACACATCTAAGTCTATCAAACTTCCTATGCATAGGAATTTTATAATTAAACAATTTATCAAGGCAAGCAAAAATTAGCATATGCGAGGAAGAAGAAAGAGACGACAGCAATCTCAACATGAAGAGAGGTAATTTAGTAACATGAAAATTTCTACAACCATATTTTCCTCTCTCATAATAATTACATGGAGTATCATAAGAAAATTCAACAATATATCTATCACATAAAATAATCTCTTTATGAACCACATGTATGCAAAGTTGACACTATTCCAAAATAGTGGGATTATCATAAAATAAAGTCATGACCTCTCCGAACCCACTTTTATCAAAAACTTTAGAAGATTGAACATTATCCAAATATGTGGGATCTAAAGTTGACACTCTTACAAACCCACTTTCAATATTACTGCAAACATTATTATCAATCTCATATTCATCATGGTGCTTAAATAAATTTTCAAGATCATAAGAAGAATCACCCCAATCATGATTATTGCAACAAGTAGTGGACATAGCAAAACTAGCATCCCCAAGCTTAGGGTTTTGCATATTATTAGCACAATTAACATTAATATAATTAATAATAACATCATTGCAACCATGCTTTTTATTCAAAGATCTATCGTGAATCACTTCATAAAGTACTTCATCACAATTTTCAGATTCACAAATTTCAAGCAAAACTTCATAAAGTTAATCTAGTGCACAAAACTAACAAGCAATTGGTCATCATAATTGGATCTCTTAAAAAGATTGGCATGCAGATGAGGATCCATAAATCTTAGGTTCTCTGGTTTTTAATAAATACACAATTATTGCAACCAAACGAGCAAACGAGCCAAATAATACATCAAGGCAGATGAAAAGACGAACGGGAGAAGGGCGAAGAAAAGGAAAATCTTTTTGAAAATTGTTTTAGAAGTGGGGGAGAGGAAACCAAGAGGCGAATAGGAAATAATGTAATGCGAGAGATGAGAGTTTATGATGAGTACTTGGTATGTCTTGGCTTGGTGTAGATCTCAATGCCAACAACGCCAGAAATCCTTCTTGCTACCTCTTGAGCTTGCGTTGTTTTTTCCCTTGAAGAGGAAAGGGTGATGCAGCAAAGGAGCATAAGTATTTCCCTCAGTTTTGAGATCCAAGGTATCAATCCAGTCGGAGACTACGCAACAAGCCACCGAATACCTGCACAAACACACACCAACTTGCAACCAACGCGACGAAAGGGGTTGTCAACCCCTTCATGGTTATTTGCCAAGTGAGATTTGATAGAGATGGATACACAGTAAAGTAATATTTGTGGTACTTTTGGTTTATGGAACGGAAAGTAAAAGACTGCAAAGTAAGGAAACGACAACATGAATTGGCAAGTCGACGAAAAACTAATATGATGTAAAATAGACCTGGAGGCCATAGGTTTCACTAGTGGCTTCTCTCAAGATAGAAATTATTATGGTGGGTGAAAAAATTACTACCAAGCAATTGATAGAAAAGCGCAAAGTTATGACGATATCTACGGCAATGATCATGAATATAGGCATCACGTCCGGGTCAAGTAGATCGAAACGATTCTGCATCTACTACTATTACTCGATACGTCGACCGCTATCCAGCATGCATCTAGAGTATTAAGCTCATAAGAAAAGAGTAACGCATTAAGCACGATGACATGATGTAGAGGAATTAACTCAAGCTATATGATGAAAAATACTCATGCTTCATCAGAGAGGCAATGGTTTTGATGTAGAAGCCCTCCGTGATCGATTCCCCCTCTGACAGGATACCGGAAAAGGCCCCAAGATGGGATCTCACAGGTACAGAATGTTACGGCGGTGGAAAAGTGGTTTCGTGGCTCTCCTAGATGTTTTTGGGGTATAAGAGTATATATAGGTGGAAGAATTAGGTTAGTGGAGCTATGAGGGGCCCACAAGGTCGGGGGCGCGCCCTCCACCCTTGTGGCCGCCTCGAGGCTCCTCTGACTTGCAATCCAAGTCTCCTGGGTGTCTTCTGGTACAAGAAAAATCATCGCGAATGTTTTATTCCGTTTGGACTCCGTTTGGTATTCCTTTTCTGCCAAACTCTAAAACAAGCATAAAACAAAAACTGGCACTAGGCTCTAGGTTAGTAGGTTAGTCCCAAAAATCATATAAAATAGCATATTAATGCATATAAAACATCCAAAACAGATAATATAATAGCATGGAACAATAAAAAATTATAGATACGATGGAGATGTATCATAAGACGTCGAGGCTGAAGCAGTACAAGATGTACATCGTTTATCTCAAGTGGGATTCTAATAGCATCTCCAATAGATGGTGTAATTACCAAAAAGTGATAGATGTAAAATTTAGATCACCAAAAAACACCTGACTACAACAGAAGAGGTAAAAACTGTTGACTCTGAACTTAACTGTCGAAACTGAAATTTACTGTGGAATCAGAATGTTACTGTCAAAATTGAATGCACTGGTAGCAGAGAGGCACTTCACATGTAGTTTAGGCCGCTCGAGCACTAGTAGTAGAGAAACAGTGATCTAAATCACCAGGCGATTGACGGGGAGATAGTAGCAGATAGCAGTCGGAGCAGCAACGCCTAGAGGAGCAGCGCGAACTAGAGCCAGAGCAGCAACTCGTGTAGCTACAGCAACCCGTGTACCAGCATCAGCAGCACGAGTGATGGGAGAATAGAGCAGTAGCGCAAGTGAGCAAGCGAGAGTTGGAGTAGCAGCAGCAGCGCGAGCGAGAGAGAGCTAGAGCAGTAGCAGATTCGGCTGGTATGGCCGCCTCCGCCGAAGGGGCCTCGCACTAGGTGAGAGCCGCCATGGAGATGTCACCCGCGGCGTCGGCTTCGAGGTAGCCACGCCATGGGGGTGCGGGATGGAGCACCATCGGCGCCAGGAGGTCGAGTTAAGGAGAAGGTGCGATGCAATGAGTGTACAACCTAATTGGTGGGCCAAGTAGGCCTCTGCTTCGTCCGACGAGTCGGTAGGATGCTACGGTTCCGGTGGAGCAGGTTAAGGCGGCGCTGTGGGGATGGAGCAGCCGCGATAGACAAGGCGATCATCGAAGCAGATCCTTGGAGGTGGAGGTCGGGCGGCTGAACCGGCGGGACGATGAGATCGACGACGGATCCTCATCCGGGAGGTGGATGGGGGACGTCGAGTTGTTGCGGTGGACGATGTTGTCAGGGAAGAGGCTTCGGCCGGGTAGCGGTGAGGTGGCGGACGGAGGAGGGTGGGGTTTCACGGTTGGAGCAGAGAGGTTATGGCGGCCCCTGGGATTTTGAATGGAGAAAAGGAGGTGCAATGAGAGGGAGGGACCATGACTTAGGGACGCGTTTGTCAAAAATGTAGGGTGTGTTACAAAAGTACCCCAACCAATTTGAACTAGCGGCCCTTTCGGCTCAGGGTTAGAAGGGGGATTTTGTGTGTCGGGATTTGGCAGCTGGAGGGAGTTTTCACGCGCGTTGTAATTTTGGGATAGCAAGGCGCGGGTTGTGAAGGCGCGAGTTTTGGGAGCATGATATCTAAATTTTCAAGATATAACAAGGCGCGGGTTGAATTTTAGGGACAAGCCTAATATGTAATACTGTACTCCCTCTGTAAACTAATATAAAAGCGTTTAAATTACTATTTTGGTGATCTAAACACTCTTATATCATTTTATAGAGGGAGTACATACCAAATCAATTCACACTTACCTCAACAAAAAAAAACAAAAAAAACTATTCACACCAGACAAAGAGAGAGTCTTGTCCCGTTTAACTGCACAAATGATATTCAAAGCTATGAATCCATTTTATGTCCAATTAAATTTTTTGATGGCTGTAAAATGCATGTAACCTACTAATACGAACATTTTAGTGCATAAATGTCTATACTACCGCTGCAACTCGAACTAAATTTGAATTTGTTTCTCTATTTGAATAAGAATCTACAATCATGATTGTTGGCAACTTAAACCATCATTTGTGTATTATCTTAACAACACACAACATGATTACTATAGAGGTAGATATGAACTATGTGTACTATATGAACTTGAATTCAAATTTTTGAATACACTTGATGTTGATTCCAAATAATAGTACATTTGATGTACTAACTAGATCTTCATAATCTAAACCATGTTCCATACGTATACCGTCTTTATCAGACAAAGTATAATGCCCCACCCCCTACATTATGACAAGTATTTAGCCCTGAGCTGAAAAAGCCACACATTATCACAAATTATAATCAATGTTCTATATATATTATATGTAGTACTAGCAAGATGTTCATGCGTTGCACAGAACATCAAGATGCATTTGTTTGAGTAGTTTATCTTGTGGGAGAAAATGTGGAGAGGGGTGTGGGTATATTTTTGCAAAATTTCCATAGTTTCCTTCCTATCTATCAGATATAAATCGGAGGACCTATATTGCAGGATGGCAGGCACACCATCATCACCAACTCTGTTATATATAACTAGCAAGATGCCCATGCATTGCACGGAACATCAAGATGCATTTTTTTACAAAACATCTGTTGTGATTAACCCATGTAGGATTAATCCCATGTGTAAAAACTAATGATATCTCGAGAATTTTATCAGAAAAATGGTATCTGGAAAATTTCATCGAAAAAATGATATCTCGGTAAAGATGAGAGATAAGGTGAGGAGGAGTGGGGCATGGTGGTGACTGGTGGTCGGACTAGGCCGAGGCCATGGGGATGGACGGCGCCGGCAGCGGCCACCATGCCAGATTGTTCTAGAGACTTCCTTTTTTAATTTCTCAGCAATGAGAGCAATGAGGTTGTGGGAGATAAGTATGAACGAGGCAAGGCCTTATGTATAAATGTGGAGAGAGGTGCGGGTATCTTTTGTAAAATTGTCATAGTTTGCTTTCTATCTGTCAAATATAGATCGGACGGTGCATATTACAAGATGGCAGGCACACCATCATCACCGACTCGGATTTTTATATGAGTAGAGAAATATATTATATGTAGTATAACATGTTCATAACCACACCATGTGTATCACCGTTATATATACATATTCACACATGCGTCGGTTTGAAACACTATGATAAATTCTTCAAACATCCGAATACACTTTTATAATGAATTATGATCTCTATTCATGTTTTACATCCACACAATCCTCTTACCTTTGTAGCTAGCACTAACTTTCTCTCATGCATGCACACGTCCGCCTCCCTCTCACCCTCCCTCAGCATTCTCTAGCTCCATTGCGCAAATTCGTCTTTTCACTGTAGGTCGTTCACCCGCAGTGTGTGTAGGCCCCCCAGGTCCTTCTTTCCGACACACACCGATCGATAAGCCTCTAGCCAGGTGTGCCTACCACAAACACAAGATTTCCCTCTTCTCTTCTCATCGCCCATGCCTCACTCCCGCCCCTCTTTTCATCGATCTCGTACTCGCACACTCCTTCCCCCTTGATATAGTATGCCTCACACACCACCTCCTAGCTGTGCATCCCTGTCTCTCTATCGTTCTCTCTGGGCCTTATTTTCTTCTAACACATACATGCATGTATGCCGATCAATCTCCCTGCATATACCTAGCTAGGTAGACTTTAACTATTTTTCCCCATGCATCGATCGATGTACCTCACAAGTTATCTCTCCTTTCTCCGACAAAGGATGATTGATCTTCCTATCTAGTTACGTTTGCTTACCACCACATCGTCCCCCCTCATCATTCATGCATGCCTCCTGACCCGTCTCTCACATGCAGGTGCACAGACAGGTAGGCATCCCCTCTCTTATTAATATTGTAGGTGTGCCCTCCGTTTGTCTAGCAAGCCTCTCCCACCATTTGTGAGAAGCAACTCCACCACCAACCCCTCTGACGCTCTAGCTCTGTCTCTCTTCCAACATTATTCATCTCCTACACATATGCATGGATGCCGAACGATCTCCCTCAATACATAAAATAGGTTTCTCTCCTCCTCCACACATATACCAGCCATTCTACCTCTATAGTTAGGTCTCTGCCCCCACCCCCACACACACTAATAGCCGTGCGTTGTAGTTAGGTATCCATGCCATAGAGACAAACTGCATCTGTCCCCTCTCACGTTCAGGCAGGCTAGCCACCCTATATCATTGATGTGGGCACACACAAATTCGATGGCACTCTTTATCAATCGCGCGCGCACACACATAGACACACACACATCATCCCTCTCTTTGATTCAATGGATACCTAACGCTGATGATACCTCCCCTCTCTTCTCATGGATCGCCCCCTCTATATATATGATATATCCAAGACTCTGTTTCACACACATTGCCTATGTTACATTTTTTGATTGAAATATCATGGACACATATTCCCTGTCTATCTCTCACGCTCCCCAAAAAAACACTCACAACCCACACACTATGTCTCTCTATGTTTGTATATCTCTCACACAAAACCACGTAGGTGGTGTACGTACACAAAGAGAATAGGTGCACATACTCACGCTTCATGCCCAGCCACACCCGCACGGGTACACAGTGGAGCTCATTTCTGTACGAAATGGAAGCCCGCGTGCTAATTTGAGCGTGTGTAGCGGTTGTTTACCTACGGAGGTCGTGTACCACGCGTGCACGAAATAAATTTCGACTTGATGCGTTGGCGCGTTATTTTTAAATAAAGTTATATCGCTCAATGGCACGTACACAGAATATAAAACGATTTTTATGGAGAAAAAGGTAGTCTGCTCCACTATATACAATGGAGCCTGCTTGTCGGGGTTTGTCTCTCTTTAGAGTATCTCACACAAGGCGGCGGTGGCCTCTCTCTCTCACCGTTGGTCACTAATCCTACTGCATCCCGTCCGCCGGCGGAAAGGGAGGATGTGCATTGTTTCTCTGTTCGACGGTGCCGAGGTAGCACGTCACGATCTGCGGTACCCACCGTTCTCTTTGACCAAGCTCTGACACGGTAGGTCCTACGCCACTTGCTCGCTGCCGCAGTATGGGTAGATCCCACCCGCCTCCGCCCTCCTAGTTATATCTC
>NC_041386.1:312710328-312711668 GCF_002162155.2 Triticum dicoccoides
AGTCAAATCATAAGCCCCACCTTTCCCACAGTAAGTTGCTCGGAAGAAGCAACCATCAATACGCTCTTCTTTGAATCCGCTCATATTACTCCCTCCGTCACTGTTTATAAAGCGCGCTACAACAATCTCTGGGACCAAGGCGACTAGCGATCGGCCTGAAAATAGCATTGGTAGTTATAGTACGGCGTCTATTACTAGAGGAAATAATACGTACACACATGCATGTAGTGCTTCCACCCCAGGTACACACATGCTGCACTTACTCCACTCCGCGTACACACCTACGTTGAGAGAAAATTGTGGACTTGATTGCGATTACCACGCCCTATTTAATTTAGCATTAAACCAAATGCGTCTAAAATCTCTCTGGTGGTGGAAATGCATGGAGAGAAATGCATGAGAATGAAGCGCGCCCAATAAACTGTGATGGAGGGAGTAGTATGAAGGTGCAAAACCAAGTATGCGTATGGCCAGTCGGTCAACGCACTTCCTCTTAGCATATCGCTGACATGTGGGACCAGAGTGTGAGCAAACCGATCTCAATTGACGGCAAAATGGCCAACCCGCTGTTCCTTGAGAGACGAGGAGTGAGAACACATAGATGGGCTCGCATAGAGGCCAAGATATATTTGAGCATGGTTGATCAATATCATTACATGTTCGATGTTTTTAATAGTACTATTGGGCTGTCGTTTTCCGCACTTCTCCTGAATATATGTGTACTTTATCAGAGATTAAAATAAAATAAGAGTACAAATGCTCCACCATGTGATTCTTAGTACCTATATACGTCCCCTCCCAATGCTCCACATTGTATATGTGCTAAGCCTTCCACGTAGGCAAATTTTTTGATGTGGCAAGTTATTTAAGAGGAGAGAGATGGGTGTGGTGACCCCAGCAAGAAATAATGCTAAGCGTGTGAACCTAGGAAAACATTTAAATGAAGGAAGCCCACCAATACATGAAGAGCTTTAGTTGCTAAATCATTAAATGAAGCAAGTTTAGCTACCATAAGCTAATCACCTATGTATTGGGGTGTATAGTTGCTAAGCTATTTAATGTGCTTAGAATCTCATATAAGCACCCATGCATTGGCAGCAGCCTACTAGTAGTTGTACTACTCGTACTACTAAACCTTGCTCTTGGCTCTTCGCCTCTTTGGGAAGTCGAATAATGATGGTACTACAGTGTATGCCTCTAGAAATCTAACATCGAATGAACTGCTGCACGTCCACCGCCTGGGCGATGGTAGGTTGCATTAGTCAAAAGCTTCTCGTTGTCCAGCGAGCCACCAGGGTTGAGGTAGACGGAGAGGGCATAAGAGAGCTTCACCTTGTCCT